>NW_008624241.1:0-683 GCF_000691845.1 Merops nubicus | reverse complement strand
GAATGCAGCCCCCTGCACCTCTCCCCACCCTGCTACCCCCCCCGGCCCTGACCTGTGAGGGGCCAAAAGGGAGCTGGAGACCCCAGGCCAGGGCTGTTCTACACTGCTCTGAGACCGGGTCCCCACAACCCCACCGGTGCCTGTCTCCCACTCAAGATGTTGGCTCTTTGCTGGGACCCTCACTCACCCTGAGCCCAGCAGCAAAGCAGGACACGCTGTGAGCCTGCCCCAGCACTCTGGGATGAGGGGGTCCCAGGCCATGGTGATGATGCACCATCAACGGGGGGACACAGGGAGCACCTCTGACCTGGGGGTAACCTGCTGCTTGCAGCGGTTTTTAGACAGTGTGTTAGATGCCCACATTGCTGCAGCCACCAGCTTCACTCCCAAACTAGAGGCCACCCAGAGGGACCTGGACAGGCTGGGGAGGTGGCTCAGGTGAACCTCATATGGGGTTCAACAGGGCCAAGGGCAGGGTCCTGCACCTGGGTCAGGGCAACCAGCATTGTCAGTACAGGCTGGGAGAGGAGATGCTGGAGAGCAGTCCTCTGGAAAGAGACTTGGGGGTACCAGTCAATGAGCAGCTGGACATGAGCCCCCCATGGGCAGTGGCAGCCCAGAGGCCAATCCCATCCTGGGCTGCATCCAGAGCAGCGTGGGCAGCAGATGGAGAGCGGGGCGCA
>NW_008624240.1:1622-2068 GCF_000691845.1 Merops nubicus | reverse complement strand
CTGGGCTGCGCCAGCCTGATGCTAGGCATGTGCTCCCTGTGGTTCACCGCCTCAGTGACCAGCTTCTCCTGGTACCTTGCCATGCTGTGTCCCCTTCTCACCAGTCTGGTTATCATGAACCAGGTGAGCAACGCTTACCTGTACCGCAAGCGGAGCCAGCACTGAGGACCTGGCACATAGCCGAATTTCCCCTGCGTGAGCCTGTGAGACCAGGCCTTCCCTGCTGGCATAGGGCGTCCTCGGAACTTGATTTCTATCTACTTGTCTCTTGTTAGTCCTGGTATGTCCATAGGGCCTTGCCCCGGCAGAGTGCCTATGGCAGGCGTGACACCGAGCGGGCAGGAGCTGCACATCCCATGCCTGCCTTGGGGACGTTTCCCAGCAGAGGTATAGCTGCCAGTCCCCGCGGCAGCTTTGGGGCTCAGTGCCGGGGACTGGACGGGTTG
>NW_008624240.1:0-1603 GCF_000691845.1 Merops nubicus | reverse complement strand
TGCCCAGCCGGGGCGGTTTTGGGGCGGGCAGGACAGGAGCGGTCACATTCCGGGTGGGGAGGGGAGGGTGTCCCCGCTCGCCAGGGAGGCTGCAGCAGGCCCCATGCCGCTTCTCTCGCCATGAAGGCGAGTCAAGGCCAGTAAAGGCACGGGGCTTGGCAGTGGCCTTGGCGGCGGAGGGGCTGCAGCGGGGTGGCAGCCCCCCAGGTACGGTGAGCCCCATCTGGCGGCCGTGGAGCTGCGCACCCCTCGCCACACGCAAACCCTTCCCGTGGGTTGGTACGGTAGAGCTGCTGCCTGGCGGGAGCTCCACAGCTCGTCGCCTTTCGTCCCACCGAGGGGCACAGAGACCAGCACAACGGGAGCAGGGCTCCGGGAGGCAGAAGGGAACCTCTGCAGCTCTCGTCTCACCTTTGGGGCAGCCGGGCACCGTGAGGCTCTGTCTGTTGCCGTGGCTCCTCCTCAGCACATACGCTGCTCTTGGCATTGCTGGGAAATACTAGGCTGGGTATTTCCTCTGTATCCAGAGCTTTTATTCAATAAAGATTTCAGGCAGCTACAGTGCAACAAGCCCTTTTTTTTTTTTACTGCCTTGGAGGGTGATTTGGGGTGCGTGCACGGCAGACTTCCCCTCTACTGCTTGTGTAGGGTCTCCCAACCTGCTGTGAGCACCTCAGGGGTGAAGAACCCCCTCCCCAGGCTCCTGTGCAAGAACCCCCAAGGGCTGCCCTGTGCCTGGCCCTCCGCCCTGCCCACGCTCTGCCCTGGGAGCCGACTTTTTCAAAGAACTCTTTATTGATACTGAAATGTCTTTTGTTTTTCCCAGTTGACAAAAACCTTCTCATGTGGTCCTTTAAAAAAATAAACACACCATCAACCCATGTCCTGGGCTGGGGACTGCCCGGGGGATCAGGAGCTGCAGGAGGCTGTCGCAGGGCCCATCCTTTCCATCCAGATTTTTTTTTAGCGAGGGAAAGAGAAGGGGGAGCCCATATTCTATGCGCAGGAAAGAAAACCTGCTGCCAGAGGAAGCAGCAAGAGCCTCACTGTAATGATTCCAGCTTCTAGTGTAATCTGACAAATGGATTAGCCGTGGAGTGGCCAAGGGCACCAGCTCCTGGCAGGGCTGGCTTTGGTGTCGGGAGACTGAGGAGGAGGAGAGAAGTCCCTCCATGTGCAGAGCCACGAGCTGCTGGTGCTGGACCACCACTGAGAGGTGGCTCCCTCCTGCCCAGTGCCCGTCCCCCAACCTGGCAAACCTCTCACCGGTCACAGTGAGCTCCTGCTGGGGTGGGGAGACACTTGCCCCGGGAGAGGGACTGGGAACGAAACCTGTCAGCCCTCCCCTTTGCTCGGTTAGGAACAAAACTACCTTCAGAAAGGAGCAAGTAAGTGCTGAGCACGCTGGCCAACCTCCAGCGCAGCGGAGAAGCAAGGAAGCGCCACTGACTTGACTCCTGTGTGGGCAAGCGTTGCAGCGACAGGGCAGGGGTCAGCCCGACGTCCCCCTCCCGGAACGGCCCCCGTGCCGGTGTCCACGGCCTGCCCCGCTCTGGCGCGAGCACCTTGAGGAACCCACCCCTGCTCTCGCCAGCACCGTCGT
>NW_008624239.1:0-872 GCF_000691845.1 Merops nubicus | reverse complement strand
GGCCGGGATGCGGCCGATGACCCCCCCGGGGAAACTCCCCGAGCGGTTGGTGATGTAGTTGTTGAAGAGGATCTCGAAGTTCTTCAGCTGGGGGCTGTTGTCGTTGGTGTCGCGGAGGCGGACGTGGACGGTGGCCCTGCTGACCAGCGGGGCCGAGGTGGCTTGGACCACCATGACGTACTCTGCCTTGGACTCGTAGTCCAGGTCGGCCAAGGCGGGGAGCTCGCCGGAGAAGATGTCCAGCTGGAAGACCTCGGGGATGTTGCCCTCCACGATCTGGTACATGATCTGGGCGTTGGTGCCTTCGTCGGGGTCGGTGGCCGTGATCCGGGCCACCACCAGCCCGATGGGGCTGTTCTCCTCCACGAAGATGTCAAACTCATCCCGCTCGAAGACGGGCGGGTTGTCGTTGACGTCCAGCACCGTCACTTGGATCTCCACCGGCGTCCGCTTGGGCGGCACCCCCTTATCCACGGCGAACGCCCGCAGGGAGTAGAGCGGCACGTTCTCCCGGTCGAGGCGGCGCAAGGTGCGGACGATGCCCGAGGTGGACTCCACGATGAAGTCGCCGTCCCCGCGTATAGAAGCCCCTGCCGTTGAGCCCCGAGTCGCGGTCGGTGGCCGAGACCTGGAGGACGCTGGTGAAGGCGGGCACGTCCTCGTAGACGGAGCCCTGGTAGGAGTCGCGGAGGAACCGGGGCGCGTTGTCGTTGACGTCGCTCACCAGGATCTCCAGGTAGGTGGTGTCGGACTTCTGCGGGATGCCGTTGTCCCGCGCCGTGATGGCCAAGGTGTAGGACACCTGGTCCTCGTAGTCCAGCTCCATCTGGGTGGTGACGGCCCCCGTCTCGGCGGCGATGCGGAACTGGGGG
>NW_008624238.1:0-16677 GCF_000691845.1 Merops nubicus | reverse complement strand
CACTGGGGCGTCCTGGCACCGGGAGCGCCCCGGGGAGCGGGTCGCCCGGCACACGGCGAACATGGACAGACAAACAGAGCTGCGAGTGCGGCGTGGCACGTCTGCGGCTCTGCAAGCCCACACTTGCACTGCCGGCCGCGCGTACGGTCGCAGCTGTACGTGCTCCTGCAAGGTGACGTGAAGGCAGGGCACAGAGAAAGGAGGGAGCGGGCACAGGGGCACACACGCCTCCAGGCAGGCGGGCATGCAGGCGCACACGTGTACAGGCACACACGCCTACAGGCATACGGGCGTACAGGCGCTCCGGTGTACCGCGGTGCTGCTCAGGAGAGTGCCAGAGCAATGCGGGCAGTGTGCTTCAGGAGAACACCTCCAGGCACGTCAGCCGCCTGTGCACACCTACAAGGATTCGGGGGTTTCGGCGGTGAGAGTTTTTGCAGTGCTGTGACAGTTGAGGGGTTTGCAATGGGCTGGAGATGTTCACCAAATCACCCCCAAATGCACGTGTCCAACTGCTGCTACTTTAGACAGCAGCTAAACATTTGGAAGAGAAAAATGTTAAGTGCCTCTTTATTGTGCAAGTGATATTTTGCAGTCTGCTTATGCAGCAAAATTCAGGCACGGGCCCTGTGAGCACATGAGGCCCTGCAAAGGTGATGGTGGGAACCCTTCGGTGCCTGCCTCTCACCTCCCAACATGAGGCTCATCTCACGCTTTCCAGCCCCTGCACAGTTCAGCTCTGGGACAGTCGTCATCCTTATGCACAGGACAGGGCTTCCTGAAAACTCCAGGAGGAGTTATCTGTAGCAGGGAAAGACAGTTCAGCTTCAACATACGATGTTCATGAGCATCAGAAACGCGTTTGCCGGTTGGAGCACATTTGTGTGACACGTCCATGGCTGGCAGCCAGGCTGTATCCCTGGGTTGATGCTTTCCCTGTTTTTTTCTACCGAGAAACTGGGCAGCTACAGCTGACATGGTGTTGTCAGCGGGGAGTGACCGATGCCTGTCCTTCCTGAGGGTGAGCAGCACGCTGCACTGCTTGCCAGGTTTCCATATCCAGAGCCTTCCAAAGGGAAATGTCTGCTCCAAAGCGTGCATCCTTCAGGACAAAAGAGCTGTAATCTTTGAAGACACTCATCCTAATATGCGTGGGTTTATTTAGATGTCAGTTCTTCTGCCTTGAGGGGTTACCTGAACTTTGCAGCAAGGCTGATGTGGAAGAAGTCAGATGGTGCAGTTGGGCTGTGATTGCCTGTGTTTAAGCAGGGCAGTGCGGGGAGAACAGCTGAGGCAGAAGAACAATTCCATGTTTCTGCTCTGTTCTGTCTCAGTTTCTCTGCCTTGCTGATTCTGGATTTTAGGCGTTGGCTTTGAGTCACACGTAAGCAATAATACCCTGCCCTTGCATCAGTCGATATTTAAGTGCTATTCAAAGTAAAACAAGGTAATTTTACAGAAACTGAGGTGGTGAGAGGTGAAGCAGCTGTGAACTGCCCAAGGTCACTCAGCAGCCTGGCAGGAGAGTAAAAAATACTGGTTCACCAGATCAGTCTGTACACCCCTCTGGCTTGGGAGCCTGAGCCAAGCACCCAAATACTACAGTAACAAGCAAAGACCTTTTTTGTGTATAAATAAACACATAGAGTTCTCTGTGCCATGCTGAGTACAGAGAGGTGGACCAGAGGGAAGGATGAATCACAAGAATTCATGTGCTGAAGGTCTTGGCCTGCTCACAACAGAGCAATGTACTGAGCCCTTCAGCAAATGCAAATCTTGGTCATTTTTTTCTTCTTTCTGTGTGTCTCTAACACAACCCGTGGTACAAGTAAAGGAAGTAACCTCCCCCACTTTTAGTGATAGAACAGGGAAGAAAATGCCCCCTCAAGCATTACTAGTAGGTCATTACTGAATAAGGCTGATTTCTGTCCTGTTGAAGCAATTTTTAGTGTTACCTACTATGAAAATGTGTGGGACAGAACACACAATCATCAAGAAAATTATAGGAGTACTTCATAGAGTAGATGAACTAAATTACAGCTCCTGTTGCATTACTTTTCTTAGTAGTAAACTTTGGAAATACGCTCTGAAAAAATGCTTATATTGAGGAAAACATTTCCATCTGTCAGCCACTAACTTACTGGCAACTTCAGCATTTCCTTGCCTCGAGGGAGCTGGTAGAAGGATGGAGTAGGTGTTACAACCCAGGCAGACTGTGTGAATTCCCTGATTTTACATGGTGCTCCCAGCTCCTACAGCACTTCTGGGACGTGCAGTGGCCGCAGCCCAGGACTACCTTCCTGTGAGCACTGCTCGGAGGAGGCTGGGGAATGGGCAAGGTGTGTGAGGCCAAAGTAGAGCTGAAATTTAGAGAACACTGCTTATGCCATGCAATACTTCCCAGAGCTGGTGACTGAAAAAGGTCTAAACTCAGTGCTTTTGTTCATCTCTGAAATAGTGAAGACTACGTATGTTATCTATTCGTCTCTGTTTTAAACTGGCTCTATAGTGTGCTCAACTTCAAAAAACACTTTTCAGTAAATTTACTCTTCCTCTTTCCTACAAGATACATTTTGTCATGAGCAGATTTTTAGCTCTTTTTCCAATATTTGGTTTCCTGCTTACGCCAACAGGTAAACAAAGAGTCTGTGTGTTGCTGCATGCCCCCAATTTTTTCTCTTCTGCAGCAGTGCTCCTAGAAGGATTTGACAGCAGAAAGCAAGCACGTTACAGCAGCGCTGAGTGGGTAGCACTCACCCATCAACAACAGCCAAATCCATATTGCCACAGACTCTTGTCCTCACTTCAGAATTTTTTCTGTGTCCCAACCTGAGATAAAGGCAATTTCCATCCTTTATTCTCTTCTTTCCCTCCAGGGCACCAGGAAGGTGTCATGCTTACTGCAGGAGGCAGAAAAACTGTCAGTGTTTCACCAACAGCTTTCCTGTTGTACAGCAGGTCCTGCAGAACCTTTTCACTTGGTAGACTGATTCTGCAGCTCCTGCCAGAACTGTGCTTGAGCCAGTGCAATTTAAATAGAATGTTTCATTAAGAGATCAGCAGTAGGCACATGGAAATGACAGCGATCATTAAGTGTGCATTACTGCTGTTGGCAGGAGGGAGCACACGGAGGCCCCGGGCAGAGGCCCCGGGCAGAGGCAGGACTGCCCGGCGGGGTGCCACCAGCCCCTCTGCCCACAGTGCAGCCTGTAAACCAGCTCAATTCCCAGTGCTCTCTGAAAGAGTACCCTGAGACTAAACCTGCCTTAGTTGTAGGGTGGCCAGGCTGTGCTGTCGCTTCCTAGATCTTCAGACGCCCTGATAACGAACATGACAGGAGAGAGTAAGGAGATACCAGATGAATTTGCCCCAAGCAATGGTATATGGTTGATTTACACCATTTCTGAGCCCTAAGCAGAGGTACTTGTCATGATGCAAATCCCTGCAGCGTGATTAGTTTGCCTAATACTTGCCCTGCTTTTTTCTCAGGGCAGGATACAAATCCTGGTGTTCCCATTGGTTGGCAGCATCAAGGAGATGGTGAGATTTGTGTGGCCACTGCAAGATGATTTCTCTGTAGCTGCAGAGAAATCTTGCACTGCCAAAGGCTGAGTCCGCTGCCCACAGTGCTCCGTTAAATGGGTCTGAGTGGACAAATGTGGTTAGTAAGGAGAGGAGAAGGGGAAATGAAAGAAGGAGAGAGTCTTGAAATCAATATGAAGCAAAAGATGGATGGGAGGAAGGAGATGGCTACATGGAGGAGAGAGAAAGAAAGAGTTATGGAAACATCAAGGAGAAATGTAATCCAGAAGAGCTTATATCCATAGCACAGAAGAGAGGCATTCCCAGGATGGATAGTGTAGCTAAACAGCCATAGTGTTGGATTCACATCCATGTTCAGATCCAAAGTATGCTTTTTTCAACTTGGGTTAGAGAAACCAAGGTAAGAACACATCTTTTATAGTGTTGCACCTTCTAATAACTCTTTGTTTGCTAATAAGTATAGCCTGTGCTGCAGTTGTCTTGACATACACCGTATGGAGAGGCAGAGTCCTCTCCACTTAATCGGTCACAGCTCTCAGCACCAGGACAAGAGAGTAGCCATGCAGACAAGATTTGCAATGCAGTCAATGCGATATTAGTTTGTTTTCTCAACAGACTTCTTTATCACAAAGTAATGCATAAATGTTTACTTTCAACTGCCGAAAAACATGGACAAGCTGGTGGAATTCGATTAAGTCACAATTTGAATCAAGATGGTCTGTGACACTAGGCATGTGATTAAAATTCTTATGACTGGGAGTTTGCACACCAAATCCTCATTTCGCAAGGAAAATTGCCAGAGACAGGTATTAAAATTAGCATATCTCTGATTTATTGAATTATTGCTATACACTCTCTGAGGCTCTAGTTAGCTAGATACCTCTCAAATTGGCCAAACCATTTTGATTTTAAAAGTTCATACTTGACCTTTGCTCAGGCAAAGTCCTAATTAGGTAAGAATTAATTTGATCAGGCAAGTGGTTTGTGGCTTTATGTTCCTGGCATGAGAATATTTCTTTAAAACTGCATGTGTTAGGATCTAGCGACCCTGACCAAGACTGGCAACTTCTGCTTGAGAACCTCGTGCCTCTTCCTAGTGAGTAGCTGTGGGTGGTGGTGGGTGCAGTGAGGTTTCTTAGAGTGATAGCTCCATGGTAGGGAATAACATGAAATGGTCATGGAATAGGAAACCTCCCTCTACCCACTGTGGGTTCTCATTTTTCCCTTAAATCACACATCCTGTTTCTCACTCAGGCAGTTCCTGTATTCCTTTATATTTTAAACAAGATGCAGCCATTTCAGTAAATGTGTGCATCTATATGAAAGAAGGAAGGGTTTCCTTAGCTTTTGCTGCCAAGGTTGTCTTGGTCATCACAAGCAGTCATGCTGTAAGCACACGCCTGTGCTCACAGGCGGCGATTGTGCTGTGAGCTGTGGGTACTGCCCTGACTAGGGCTGCTGTGAGGAAAATACTGCAGTCACCTACAGCACACAGAGATTTTCTACATCCTGTTCCTTTCTTGAAATGTTAAAGGTGTCACTCGGTGTAACTATGTTATGCCTGAATGTACTTATGTTTCAAACAGGCTTGATTTACCAGGGTTTTTCTCTGTGTTTAGTAGTTTCACACCTGCACTGAGATGTAAGGAGTTTTTTTCTGAATGCTGCTAAGAATCATGCTGGTACCTCTTGAGTGCAGTATTGCTAATGCCCTCATCTGTACTCTCTCCTCAGGGAGGCAGGAAGCCACACTCAGGAACTTTGCTGGCCTTGCTCTTTATTGGCATGTTTGGTGAGAAGTATTGCCTCCTGTTGTAGGCTGTCTATGTCTCTAAAAACAAATAAATAACATTTACATCCTGGAAGAGTACTGAACAAGGCCCCTCTTTGGGAGCTGCCCAGGTTTTTCTATTGCTCAGACTGTCACCTACTGGCCACGCAGCACCTCACCAAGATCTCGGGAGCAGAGTCCGATGAATTCAGTATTCGGCGTTGCCTTGAGAAATCACACCACTGGACGTTCCTGTTTTACCTAACTGTAAACAGGGTGGTAATTCTGTCAATGGAGGCAGATCAGGAAGCCAGAAAGCTTCCTCATTTATAAAACGTCCAGATTTCATGGTGTTTTAATGAAAGGGAAAACAGGATCTCATCACAGAGGAGATGTGGGGTAAAATGCTAATTCCGGTAAATTTAATGGGAGCAAAATAACACTCAAGGGGAAAAAAAAAAGGGGGGTGGGGGGTGGGGGGTAGGGACTAGCTGTTCTATCTCTGACCGATTTTTGTCACATTAGACCATGGATGCAGGACGACCTTAAGAAAGAGCCACATCTCAGTATTGACCAGCAGAGCTCAACAGGAATGAAAGGAGCTTTACTGAAGACCTACAGTACAGCTTTTACAGGAAAGGAGAAGAATTGCTCTAAAAAGCTCTTTTAGCCCTGTGTTCTTGTCCTGCCCCCACATCTGTTGCCACTGCTAGCTCATTTTCTGCCAGTTTTTGGGCCAGAACCTAAACCAGTGTAAACAAGAGCAAGTTTGATTTCACAGCTAGAATACGGGGTGGTTTATTCTTCCTGTTTGAAGGAGTGCTCCCCCTGGTCTCCCCAGACTGGACAGCAGGTTCATGTGCTGCCTGAAATGTGCTGCTCAGCTGGGATGTTTTCTGTTTAAGACACAGAAATTAGTTGCTGAGCTGGACAACAGGTGCCAAACTGCAAAACTGTATCTTTACTGGTTATTGCAATGGAGTGTCACTCTCTAGCTCTTCCTAAAATCTGAAATTTCACTTCTTTTATGTAATTGAGGTGTATTGCTGGCATTCTGCAGGACTGCTGAGAGGAAAGGAAAGGAAAGGAGAGCTAGTGCCATCGAGGCTGTTTCATGACAAGTATCCTCAGCTCACTTGGTATTACACAAGGGTTTTGCTGCCTGAAAGCACATCTGAAGTAACCCTCAAGCTCTCTGCCGTGTGCTTTACTGAAACTTTAAAGAGGAGATTTCTTTTTATGGCTGTTTTTCATATGCCTTTTAGTGCACATCTGTAAAAGATAGATTTCATGTTCTTTAGAAATACTTTTTCACTGTGTTTGGAGTCAATCCCTTGCACTGAATTTATTCAAAGTGATCATATTTCTATTTCTTATTAACTTTTTTTTTTTTTTGTGAAATGGGTACATTATTTCCCTTCACTTCATTCCTCTGCTTGGACACTTAAAAGCTTTAATTGTTGTCAGGGAACATTGGGTGCCAGGATGTCTCTCTTACGAAAGCAAGTGGCTGGTTAAAAAGAAAACCGGAGAGATTAGAGTCTGCATGAAATCCCACTAAATTCTGTGAAAAGGGTCATTTCAAAGAATTTAGGATCAGATTTCAAATGCATTTAATGAGAGGCTTTGGACTGGTGGATTACTATAGGATGCTGAGTCTCCGTCCCCCCCACTGTATGGGAAGGATACGCTCTTTACCTGCCCTGTGGGTTACCTCAGTACTCACTTCTTGTGCACTGTTGGAAAAGAGCAAAACAGTTCAAGACCATTTGGTGTCAAGAGGACTTGAAAACCTCTGGCTCACAGCCAGGTAGACCCTGGGGCCAGCTCTCACAAACACCAACAGGAAAAAGCACAGCCTTTCCTGCTTCATTCATTGATAGTCTGAGTCTTTGCCTGAAATGCTCTCTTTTCAAATTCGTGAATGCAAAACTAGAAAAAATCCCCCTGGCTTCCTTCTCTGCTACCCGCCCACACTTCTCAGCAAGTCATTTCCTTGGAGCTGGTGGGATCTTTATTCAGACAGAATATGGTTGGGGAGTGTTGTCTCTGTAAGTACTGTGGAGGCTGGGGAGCCTGGGCTCTGCAGGGCCATCAGGCAGGCTCTTCAGTCCCATCCATCACTTCATTAATCACATGAAGTTATCTTCTCATCACTGGTGAAAGATTCATTTTAAAAATGCTCTTCTGCTGGTAGATTTACTTTGCATCAAGACATAACAGGAGATAATATTGCTCTGAGGGTAAATAAAGGGCAATGGAGATTCTAGCCTAAAAAATGTAGCCTACAAATTTTATCCCTGCACTGTGCATTCATTTTAATGGTCCTTGCTGTGTGTTTTATTGAAGGCTGAGTCATAAGCAGATCTTGCTGCTTGAGAAGGAAGGAAATGGAGTTTGGGCAAAAACATTACATGTCTGAAATGGATCCAGTGAACAGAGACTGCTCAAGCTGTGAAAACACAATGATGTATCTCAGCAAAAAGGAGAATTGAAGGTCAAAAAGAAATTCCTTTGTGCTGTGTTAGAGATTTCATCACCTGAAGTTTGTCTGAACTGAGTGATATTTCTCTTCTGTCTGTCACAGAGAGAAGAGCAGATCATGCTCTTGTCCCTCCCCTCATAGAAAAACCCAGTCCTAGAGTTAACAGGACTCCATCCTGGGTCTCATATTTCAGTGTTAGGATGATGAACATTTGCTCACTGCTTGTGGCTGACACGGTTGTTGTTATTGTTGGGACTTAGTCAGGGCAAAGCATTTCTGACTGAGGTTCCTGAGGAAGCAGAGGGAAGCTCTTGTCTTAATGGCAGCACCTCTGTGGGGTGCAGAATGGTTGCTCTGCAGATGCCCTGAGGAGTGTTGCCTCTGTCTGGGGAGGAGAGGGAGGAACCATGCAAGCTGAGCTGTGCAGTGTGGAAGAAGGTGCTGTCTGCTGGGCAAAATCAGCTGTGCCCAGCAATGTGCAGCAGAGCATCCACCCTGTTGTTACAAGCCACCTCCATCTCATATGCCATGAGTGGGACTGGACTGCAGTGTAGTGCAGGAGAAGTGACAAGATTCAGAGGGGGATCTTTCATGCCCTTTGTCATAAACAGCATCTTTTTATTCCTGGTTCCTTTTTTTTTTTTTTTTTTTAACCCCAGTTCCATTTGTGTTCCTTAAGGCAGGGACTGGATCAGGCATTACCTCCAGAAGCAGAGGTAGGCTGCCCGTTCTCTGGGGTGCTACTGACACATTCAGAGGGAAGATCTGAGGCCTAGGCAGGGGACTGAAGACAGGGAGCACAGGAGCAGGAACAGATTGGGCACAGAGATCAAGGAACCGCAGAGGAGTGGGCAGAAGGCAGCCAGGCTCAGGGCTCCCCAAGGATCCAGTTGGACAGGCACAGCTGGCTGCAGCTCAAAAAGCCACTGACTTGCAGCCAAGCCTTGAAACAGGGTATGCAGAGAGCTGCATGTTCAGCCACTGATAGTTTTACTTTGAATTTGTTTAGAAAGTTAAGTGTCTTGTGATTTTTTTTTTCCAGGGAAAGCCTGGCTGTTCAAGGTCAGAAGCTTTTTGACCTCCTTCACCATGCACACCATTAGGGAAAGATTTAGATGTACCTAATTCAAAGCTCTGGACCTTCCACCCTCTTCTTTTGGTACAGGGTGCCACTGCTGTCACATTCTCAGAGACAAAGACGAGAGACATTCATTTGGCAGGATGTCTTTATAGGAGCCTTGGCCCTGCTGGCAAGAGGCAGCCCACAAGAGCTCCCTTCTGCCTCCTGGGTGGGACTTCATGGTCCTTCCTCTGCCTGCCCTGGAATTGTGGTAGGGAAGGTTGTCCTCTGCTGCAGCCCGGCAGTAAAGTGAAGAGTCTGAGGCCTGCAAGGAGACAGCAGCTTCTGAAGGATCACTCAGTACCACAACACACAGCCCAACTGGTGTGGCTATTTATTCAATTATTATTAGCAAAGCTACCTACCAAATACAGCTGTGAAAATGTGGCCTTTCCTTTTCCTCCCCCTCTCTTTGGCCAGCTGATGTTCCTCCTACGTGGTACAGAGGAACTGTATTTTGTTAAGGCTCGGGCTGCAAATCTGACTGATATTTAAAGAGGCTTTGGAGAACATCTGATGTTTCTGAGAGTCCTGGCCATTAGGGGCCACAGTCCTCCAGGTTCCTTCTGGTTTCTAGTCTCCCTTGGGTTGTATATTGCAGTGGGGAGAAATAAAGGACTCTTTCCATCTTTAAGATCTAAAATGAAGGAACTGAACAGGAAGAAAATTCTAAACTTGGAAATATTAATGGTTAAGTTTCATGAACTTTTTGGCCTTAAAGAATGATAGGCAAATAAGTGTTGGACATGCGGAAAGTCTGTGGTTTGAACTGGGTGTGAGCACACAGGCTATCTCTGTAGCATCCCAGGAAGGGAGGCATTGGCTGGCCCATGTACCCCAGACTGCTCTCAGCTGGCAGGACCACGAGCTCTGCAGCAGGGCAGGAGTTGGGCTGCCACAATCTGAGAGAACAGAATCACTAAGCGATTTTGCAAATATTTATACAAGTAACATTGTGCTTAGTTAGCAAGCCCTGAAGTGTCACAGCACTATGGGTATTTTCAAACTCGTACTTTACATCCTGGTAAATTGAAGAGTTCCACCCCTGGTGCTGAGCAAGGGACCTCCAGCTGTACAAGTACAGCTCCAGGTGCTACACACAGCTATGTACAGGCATAATATTTATGCTGTTCTAATATGGAAGGTGGATTTGTATCTCCATATGGGAAAAAAACAAAACAAAACAAAACAACATCTGGGTTTAACCATTATTTTGTTTAGGTTTGGGAGAGTATTTTCATTCCCCTGTTGTTTGTCATTGTAACCTCAGAAGATAAAGGTCTTTAACCAGCAGGATGAAGAGTTGCTTTGTTTTACTATTTACAGTGTTACATTTGGCTGGAGAGCGTGATGCTGTAAGAGTAGAAAAGCATGCAAATAACTTGTTTGTCCTTGGAGATGGATGCTTTGTGCTGTAACAAGCTGTGCTGTTGACTTGACCGAGCTTTACTTTCCCATAACTGGGGAAGCTGACAATGCTTGCTGAAGAAAACTTCTAAACCAGATGGCTTTTGATTTCACAACAGCTCCACAATGCATCTCAGTGCTTTGATCTAAAGGTATCAATTATGGGAAAGGAAAGGAAGGTGAGAAATAAAGATGTTAAAATAAAATGCCCAAGTGTAGATTTAAAGCTCCCACAGCAGAATTTAAGAGCAGGACTGAGTAAGCAGGTGGGATGTGTGGGGTAAATGGGGAGTCTAGTGACTGACCACAAAAGATGATTTGTTCAAACATTATTTTTTCTTCAACCTGAAGAGACCTTTTCATATTGAAATACACTCATACAAAAATTGTGTGAATTAAACATTCTGACCGATACAAAAAGCTCTGTTCCTTTTTAGTCTTTTTAAATGCCTAAGAAATTAAATGTTCCTCAGGAACAATTCAAAAACAGGACATTGATATTTGAGGGAGGAATTGTCTTTCTGGACCAATGTCCAGATGAAATACGTGCTGGGAATGTCAGCTAGTTTAGAAAAAGCCTGTCCACCTTTCTCAGCCAGAGGAAGGTGCTGGACTTAGGCAGACTCCAGTGGCTATATCACCTGTCTCCAAATTCCCTGGTACATATGGTTGGGTGCAGACCCATATTTTCCCATCATCCCTGCTGGTGTGACTGGCATGGCTTCAGCGAGGTGTTTTGGGCTGCTGCAGCAGGAGCAGGGGGTACCCAGAGCAGCCAGTGCCCGGGGCTGTTCTGCGGCTGGCATGTGGCTGTCGTGTGCCTCTCCAGAGGGCTGGCTGTGCTTCAGCCCAGAGTGAAGTGATCCAGAAATCTCTTACGTACCTCACAGCAAGCATATGAAGTGTGTAAGAAGCTTAATTAATTAATGCTTGTAAGACGGTGAGCTCTCCTGAGAAAAAAAGCCGTGAGGGGGTGGGGAAGATGACAGCCAAGTGCAGCTCGTGAGGATTTCCAGTTTTTCATTAGAGCTGGCTTAAAACTTCCTGTCAAAATACTGGCCAGTGTGGTTTCTCTCAGAGCCTGAGCTAGGGTAAGGCATTCCTCCTCTCAGCCGTTTATTACCCCAAAGAAGTGGAGTATTGTTGTGTCTGCATGGTCAGGAGCCAGGGATCAGCCACAGGTGCCAACCCAGATACCTGTGTGTCTGAGTTAGGCTGTTCAGCACATGGTTAGCTGCATTTTTCTGCCAGGAACACAACAGTTTTGTGCAAATGTGGTGACTTTCTAGTGTGCACCATCTAAATTAAATGTTTTGACTTGGTTCTACTCAAATCACATACTTTTAGTTTAAAAAGTAAAAATAGCAAAGCAAAGCATCTCTGCACAGAGCAGCACATCTCCTGTCTCCAGATTCCCCACTCTCCTGGCATTTCTGCTTGGAAGAGACAGGTGTCTCCCCTGGCCTGGACAGTGTGCCCTGCTGGGGCAGCCGTGCTGCTGGCCAAGTGGGAGCCATGCCTCAGGGGCTGACACTGAGCTGGTGTCCAAGCCTGGCCAAAGCCTAGCTCTGCCGAAATCCAGTCAGGAGAAAGCCACTGTCATTTCTGTGCCAGCTGAGTTGCTGGGCTAGAAAAGTCATTCCTGTAAGTAAATGACTAGTAAACAATTGGCATCTATCTTGTGACTCCACGGCAACCATCAACAACTCTAACACAATCTGTGATCATAGCCCAAGAGGAAAGTAAAACAATTTCCTTCCAAGAAGACCATCATTAGCTGGACTGAACTCAGCATAGCTTCACAATTCCAAGTTGTCATAACTCCAAGGCTTTGATATCATCTGAAATGCTGGGGTCTGAACCCCGAGCCCCCGAATTAAGGTTGACATATGGGTGATTCCCACAGCCCTTCATACAGAGGGGTGAGTTTGCCTTAGAGCTTCCCCCCAGGGTGCGGCCGGCCCTGCAGGGAGAGCCAGAAGGGAAATGAGCCCCAGGGGTCCTGCACTGAGTTGACAAAGGTCAGGTGTCTGCTTGGGGATAAAAGCTGGGACCACTGGCAGGGAGTCAGGAGTGTCTGTCTGTGGAGTGCACTCCCCAGAGCTTCCTGGTTCAGGGCAGACCTCCTGACTCTCCCTGGAGCTGGGCCCCAGTCTGCTTAAGACCTTTGTGAACGCGGGCTGATCGGGTGAGAGTCGCCATGTGGGCACCTTTCTCTTATGTGTTCAGCTTGCTGGTCTGGCTGTTTCCCATGCCAACTGTGGGCAGCCTCGGGTCTCTGTTTGTACCACCTGTTGTGGGCCGAGTTACGTCCTTTGTGAGATCATTGGGGGTGGTGTCATTTATGTACCAGCTGATTGATCTGTCTGTACCCCCAGTGATCATTCATGGAATGTCCTTCTTGTCTACAATACAGTCTGTGTATTGGTTCATCTTCCTGCTGGTGGTGGTATCATTGTTGTTGGGCCTGGTCATTGGCAAAACATCGTCTCATAAATTAGGAAAGTTTCCAGGCCAGACAACACTTTAGTAGCCTGTGTGGGCATAGGAGGCCAGTTGTAATGAGCCTTGTAAAATAAAATGCTGACTATAAAAAGGAGGAAACAGCTGGTTGCCTTTAGCAGTCAGGAACGTGTATGAGACCAAAATCAGCTTAACAGATGTGATCAGATCCCATCTCCTTTTAGCATATGCCTGGAGTTAGTAGCTTTGCAGCTACTGGTGGTAGAGGTGAGAAGAGATCCTGCTTAGGATGCATGGGAAGTGGTAGCAAGGTAAGGAGATGAAGAGAAAAAAAATACTACAAAGCCTAGCTGTCAGAGTGAGGTAAGGTTGCACTGGCTAATCAGTTGGAATAAATGTCTCTGCTTTGCAAACAAATCATGACCTTGGTTATCTAGGCCATGATCTTGCTTTCCCTGGAGCCAGTACCAAAGTGTTCCTTGGCTTCACCATTGCACAACAGGCTCCAGCCTGTTTTGTCTGTGAGTGATACTCTGGCCCTTGCAAATGATCTGTGTGAGCAGAGTGGTGAGCAAGTCCACAGGGCTCCCTGTGCCAATGCTAAAGCTGATCTCACAGGAAGTTATCGTGCCAATGCTTTTAGCCTGTAAACTTCTGAGCAGCAGTCATGCAAATGTTCACATTAATTTAGATACGCAAGTAACCCAAGAAAATCAATGGAATCACTTAGATGATTAAAATTACTTTGTGCAAAGTGTTTCTAGCCTGTGTGCAGGTCTTTGGTCTGTATGGATGGCTTGTACGCAGGTCTGTGCACTTGCGAAGATTAAAAAACACTTTTCATTAGGAGAACTTGCTGTGCTTGAGTGCAGAGAAGGTGACTGTAAGTAAAGCAAATAATTATTTTCCCACAGGCATATGCTGTTTCCTGGCCTCTTTATGCTGTAGTGTGCAGATACCGTCTGTGAGAGAGATGAAAAACTGCCACGCCAACTCAGCGAGTCCCTGATGGTTGCAAGTGTGTTTTCTTTATTTTTAGTATTTCCTGGAGAAGGGTTGAATCCATCCATGTGCAAAAGATTGCATCTGACGGGGAGAGGAGGCATGCATGTGTTTCAAGACATGTGCCTGGGGTGGCTGTGGTTATATAAGGGCTCTTTTGACATGGCCAATTACATAAAATGATAATACTGGCTGGGAAGGAAGCAAATGGAAGAGGGGAAGGAAGCTGCTTGTAGCAATGGAGCCCATGTCACTGCAGGTGATGGGAATGAAGCAGAAGGGTCACCAGGTTCATCGTGGTTTGGCCCGTCCGGTAATTCCCAGGTGCTGCTGCTTTGAGCAGGTGAAGCGGGAATCCTGCCGCAGCCCCTGCGCTGGTGGCCGCGGGCAGCCGCCTGGCGAGGCCTCCGCGGGCACTGGGAGGAGCGTGGCACGCAGCGCCCCGGGAGGGAAGGTGCAGTCTTTGGAAAGCTGTTTCCTTCGTTACGTCTTTAACAGCCTGTCTTCACCAGGCCGCATGGCACACGGCGTGGCCAGTTCTGCCCCTGCAGCGGTAGGAGGGGGAGAAGTACTGGAGCTTGTGGGTGCACGGCCCAGCGGCCGGGCGCAGGGGTGCCCAGGGAAGCCTTTGCTCCAGCCCCTGGGGCAGGATCCACCGCTCCCAGAGCCCTGCAGCTGGCTCGAGGAACCGAGAAAGGATTTCCTCACTGAAAATGAAGTTCAGACTTGTCTGGGCAGGCTGTAGGCCATCAGCCCAAATCCAAACGTGGACTCTTCTCACCAGGGCTTCAGCACTAGAGCATGTTCACCTTCCCCTGCAGGTAACACGTGCTCTGGCGCTGCCTCGCTGTGCGGGGGCACCGTGCCTGCTGCTGGGAAGGGAGAGGGGACGGAGGGTTATGCTCGGCTTGTCCTGCTGTATTGCAGGTAAGAAATCAGAGACCCTCTTGTGGCTTTCCAGTACTTAAAGGGGGCCTATAGGAAGGATGGGGACAGTCTTTTAGCAGGGCCTGTTGTGACAGGACAAGGGGTGATGGTTTTAAACTAAAAGAGGGGAGATCTAGACTAAATATAAGGAAGAAATATTTTACGATGGGCGTGGTGAGACACTGGCACAGATTGCCCAAAGAGGTAGTGGATGCCCTATGCCAGGAAACATTCAAGGTCAGGTTGGACAGGGCTCTGAGCAATCTGCTCTAGTAGCAGAAGTCCCTGCTCACTGCAGAGGGGTTGAACTGAATGACCTTTAAAGGTCCCTTCCAGCCCCAAATATTGTATGATTCTATAATCTCTCATGAGAAAACCGTAATGCATATATGCTTCATGTGTTTTAACCTATGTCAACCTTTCCAGCTGTAAAGTCCAGCACTGTGACTGACCAAATGGTCAGAAAGGGCTAAATTTTGTCTCTCAAGCAAATATATCAATGTTTGCTGTGCGGCTTCCAGTGAGCCATGCTGTCCATGCAGCTTGCAGCACGGGCTTCTCTTCGTGAGACTCCTTAGGTTCACAGTTCACTGCTGAGGACTACACTTATGTCTTCGTATTGATTTAGTCACCAGGTTCAACAGTAGGAAGGAGCCCTCAGGGGTGGGGTGAATGTCAGATATGTTGTGGCTTCAGGAGGTTACTTTCTCCAGGGGAACACTTTTACCAGCTTTTGGCTGGTAACTGAGGTGAATTGGGGTGTCTCTCCCCAGACTGCCTGCTCATGAGATGTAGGTAAGCATGATTTTATCTGTCTCAGCACCAGCCGAGGTGAAGTGCAGGCTGCCCGGTTTTAATGCATTTCCAACAGATGGTGCTGCGGTGCCACCGAAAGCTCAGTGCATGCCTGGAGGAGAGGTTTTACAGACCGTCCCTGTTCCCCGTGCTTTCCCTGCACGGTTTCCCAGTTGAATCGCAGTGGTTTTTGTTTTCCCCACAACAACCTGCAGAGAATTTCCCTGGCTTCAGTGTGTACCCCTAACAGCCTAAGAGGATGCTGCCTTGCAGGAGCCAGACCACAGATCTCCCACCTTCCTGGTCACTCCATTTAAGCCACCTGCTTTTGCAGACAAACTGTGGCCCACCACAGACTTATGGTGAGCTTGATGTGGACATCACAGCTGCAGTCCTCACCCAGTGACATGGGAGCAGCTATGCCACACGCCATCAGCATGGGGACTTTGGCCGGCCCCTTGCTGCACTGCATGGCTCTGTGTTAGGATTGCCACTCCCCCTGTCTGAATGTTATTTTTGTTGTTGGGCCCTTTCTTGAGATAGTGGCAGGGCTTTTAATTTCCCAGGGCTTTGAAAACTCATGGGTTTTAGGGCTGCCAGCAGTGGAGTCTTCATGTCAAGTTGTGATGATGAGCAGTTGTGTTGGCAAGGGAGCCATTCTTGCCTGGACATTTTGTCTTATGGACAGATGTTTCTTTTATGCTAGTTTTTCTTTCCCAAATCCTCTAAATCTTCTGCCCACCTGCTCATACTGGGGGTTGGTAAGATCCTGTTGCTTGGACCCTCCCCAGGAGACAATTCTCTAGCTCTGCAGCTCCAAGGGAATAATAAAGGTCACCTCCCACCGGGGGAAGGCTGCCTCTCCTGCCAGCTGCTTGTCAGGGCCTGAGCACACTAACAGGTCCTAACTGGCCATGACCAGTCTCACCTGGAGCCTTCCCTGCCCAGCTGTGGGCTGACAGTCCTATTAAGCTCAGCCCAGGGCACTTAGCCCCTTCTTGAGCCATGTTGTAGGGGTGGAAGCCGGCGGCTCAGCCACAGCCCTGCCCGGCCGAGGAGCTGCTTCATCGCTGGGACCTTGCCCCCACCCTGCTCGCCGTGTGCGGGTCCCGTGGGCGGCTCTGCCGTGCTGGGCACTGGGGCAGGGGCAGCAGCCTGCGCCGC
>NW_008624237.1:10712-11089 GCF_000691845.1 Merops nubicus | reverse complement strand
GGGTGGCCCTGGGGTGACACACCCCTGGGTGTGCTGTGGGCAGCGTGCTGCCCCTCCTAACCTGTGTCCCCCCTCCCCGTGCCCCCTGTCCCCACAGAGCTCCTGCCCCCGGACAGGGGGGGCTGGCTGAGGGGCTGCAGGGCCCGGGCTGGGGGGGCGTGTGCTGTGGAGAGCTAGGCCAGGGCACACGGGCTGTTAGAACTCCTGCTGTGTTTGAGGAGCTGTCTGGACGGTTTAGGCAGTGAAATTTCAAATGCTGTCACATGAGGAGATCTGTACTGGGCACGGGGGAGGCTGCCCCTCCAATCCTGGGGTCAGGTTTGGGCCCCTTCCTCCAAGAAGAACCTTGGGGGGCTGGAGTATGGCTGGGGGTAGAA
>NW_008624237.1:0-10542 GCF_000691845.1 Merops nubicus | reverse complement strand
TTCTTGGAAAGCCAGACCTTGGGAAGGCAGACCTTTGTGGAGGCACTGGACGGGGCTGCCAAGGGAAGTGGGGGAGTCCACATCCCTGGAGAGGTTCAAAATACGTGTGAACATGGCACCTGGGGACATAGTTTAGTGGTCATGGTAGTGTTGGGTTGATGGCTGGACTTGTTCTTGGAGGTCTTTTCCATGATGGTCCTCTGGCTGTAAGGTTGGGAGGACTCCCTGTGTGTAGTGCAGAGGGGGCTGCAGAGCAGCCAGGCTGTGCTCTGCTCCCACGCAGCCTTCACAGCCCCCAGCGTTCCTGCTGGACAGGGCAGCAGAGCAGGCACAGCACAGCTGGATGCTTAAAACCCCTTTTTATTATAAATAATTGCAATAGAGTTTATTGCAGCCTTTAGATAATTGTATTTTATAAGCGTTAATCTTTTAGGCTTGTTACATGTGTTTTTAATCTTTTCTCTTCTTTTCTCTTTAAGTCAGCTGCAAGACTTCACCAGATTGCCACTAGAAAACAATCTCATGTCACCAAAAGGTAAAAGGACCATCCCTGAGATCTGTGTCCTGGCTCCTTCTTTGGGTGTGAGTGGGCTCAGGGCTTCCCCTGGCACCTGGGGCAGGGGAGCTGGAGAGGAGAGTCCCCAGAGCTGCACCTGAACACCTGCACATCCAAAGCTGTGGGGACAGGGAGCTCCTGGTGCTGCCTCTCCTCTGCTGTCCTTTGGGAGCAGATGACAGCAGGCATATAATTTTTTTGTCAGATTACTGAATTTGTTCTTTTTTGTGGTGTTTGTATTAAGGTGTTTCAAGCATATTTTTGCTTGATGGCCGAAGAAGAGTTAAACATTGAAAACAAATGGTGGGAAGAGGTGTGGGAAAGGAAGAGATGGGGAGCTCTAGACACAAAAGGAGACGTGGTTTAGTGGGGACCTGGCAGTGCTGGGTTAATGGTTGGACTTGAAGTTCTTAAAGGTCTCTTCCAGCCAAGCTGATTCTGTGATTCTGAGGGAGAGACAAGACATTTGGCAGTGCCAGGCAAAGAAGAAAAACACAAAAAGAACAAGGTGTGTGATGAAAGGAAGCGGGAAAAGGCGACTAGATCAGAGAGTGAGGGATGAATTATAAATGAGGAGGGCTGGGAAGAGAAGTGACAGTGGCAGGATGTGTTACAAGCAACATGAAACTGCAGTACATGTGTTTGCAGTGCAAAGTGCTCTTGTTGTTCTTCGCTGCTCTCACTGGAGGAAGAAGTAACGACGGGCTCCTGACGTGGGTCAGAACGTGTCTGCCTGTGCCTGGGGGCCGGGGTGGTGGAGCTGTGCACCAGACCCACCTCGCTGGTCCTAGATGGAGGGGACTTGGGTTGCTGAACTGATGGGGCAGTGCTCTGGCTGTTGCAGGGCAAAGCCCAGGAGGGTGGAGGAGGAGCCGGTGCGGCGCAGGTCCATGCGCCTGCTGAGAGTGGAGCCCGTGGGGACGCCGGAGCCGGAGCCAGAGCCGCCCGCCGAAGAGCAAGATGTGAGATGAGGGGATCTGTCTGTGTGGAAACAGTGCTGGGGGAGCTGGGTGGAGGCACTGGGCATTGCTGAGGTTACTGTACAAGCCTGTAGACGTTTGGGGTGGTGAGTTGTGCAGTGGCAGCAGTGACAGGGGTGAGTTCTTTCACCTCGAGCATCAAGAGGCTGCCCATGTCCCCTCCAAAAGCCATTCTGGTGAAGTAGGGTGGTTGTGGATGCTCAGAAAGGCCCAAGGTGAAATGTTCTGCCTTTTTCCACAGCCCAAAGATGAGACCAGCTTTAAATTCAAGGTTTTATTACTCTGTTTTAATGTTATTTCACTGTAGCTTTTGAGTTGGCTTAATTTCCTTTGAAGTATTTACCACCTTTCTGATGTAGTTATATAGCAGCAAGTAAAATTCTATGGCTCTGAGAGATGGGAGTTTAAATCTTCTGTGGGGCAGCAGAGTGGGACTGAATCTTTTTCACTACAGTTCCTGAATATCAGCCTTGCTGAGGCATTAGAAAGGAGAGGAAAAAACACAGGTAGCCCTTGTCTTTGCCATTCTGTTCAGTGAAATTGTAATTATCTTTTCAATAAGATTTCGATACAAACTTTTTTAATGTTTATTCCTCGTATTATTGTAGGTGTTACTTTCCCCACACCACATATTCTGAGAACACAATTCACCCTGTTTGTAATTTTTGTTGTTTTGAGTTAGGAAAATTGCTGATGTCGTTTCAGCCTCAGGTTCCAGCAGGGCCTTTGCCCATGGTTTCAGAAGATGAGATGGGGAGCAGTGAATCGACAGAGGACTTGCTGGCTACGTGGATGAGGATAAGTGAGGTATTTATTAGTCACCATTAGTTATTTTTTGGGTAATGTAATTGAGCTTTGGTTCTGATTCTGATCTCTATCTGTAGGTGAAAGCTGAGGACACTGAGAGGCGCACGTGTGACATGGAAAGGTGTTGTGAAGGCAGCAGCTAAAGCCTGGGGATTGTCTGGTTCTCCTTTCTCCTTGAGTCACTGATGTTTTGGTGGTGCTGTCTAGGTACCAAGACAGCCTGAAGAGCATGGTGCTCAGCGAGGAGAACATCAGGAAGGTGGTGAAGTACCGGGTGTGCTCCATGGCCATCCATCCTTCCGAGAGCATCATCCTCGTGGCGGCTGGGGACAAGACTGGGCAGGTCGGCCTCTGGAACGTGGTGAGTTGTCCTCCCCTGGCAGAGCTGGGTGTGGTGGGATGGACACAGGTGGGGCACAGCCTGGAGAGCTGTTGTGTCTCTGGAACGTGGTGAGTTGTCCTCCCCTGGCAGAGCTGGGTGTGGTGGGATGGACACAGGTGAGGCACAGCCTGGAGAGCTGTTGTGTCAGGCTTAGAATTCCCCACCTCATGGGTAACACTGGGGTGTCTGCTAAGTGGAGGCTCATCAGAATTGCATGGAAAGTCTGTCTGGTCTTTGCAAGCCCAGGTAAAATGGGAGGAGAGGGTGCACTGGTACAAGGACAGGGACCTGTGTTGAGACAGGGCCAGAAGAGGCCCCAGAAATGCTGTGAGGGCTGGAACCCCTCTGCTGGGAGCCCAGCAGGAGAGAGTTGGGCTGGGGCAGCCACAGAGGAGAAGGCTCCAGCTGGGGAGACCTGCTGGGGGTCAAGGGGCCTGTCAGAAAGCTCAAGACAGACTTGGGAGCAGGGGCTGTTGGGACAGGACAGGGAGGGATTGTTTGAAACTCAAAGAGGGAGACTGAGACTAAAGAGAAGGAAGAAATGTTTGACACTGAGGGTGGTGAGCCCCTGTCCCAGGCTGCCCAGAGAGGTGGTCGCTGCCCCATCCCTGGCACCATCCCAGGTGAGGTTGGCCGGGGCTCTGAGCACCCTGCTCTAGCTGCAGATGTCCCTGCTCCCTGCAGGGGGTTGGACTGGGTGACCTTGCAAGGTCCCTTCCCACCCAAACCAGTCTGGGATTTGATGAAAATGGGTCCCTACCTGACGTAATGCTATTGGTGAGGGTTCAAATTGCATTTCACCATTGAGAGATTCCAAAACAAATTACAGTGACCTTGTAGCAGAACAACAACCAGGTTTTGGAGAGTGAGGGGAAACATGCTTGGGTATTTTTTTGTTAGAGTTTGTACAAGTTTTGGGTGGCTGCAGTAAGTCACCCTTCTCCAGACAGCAGGGCTGGCAGGGCTGTGCCAGCATGTGTGCGGGCACGTGCTTACCAACATCTTCTCTGAGAAGCAGCTTAGCCTTGGGGGCTCTGAAAACTTGTGAGGGCTTTGCAGACAGGCTCACCATCATTTCTGAGTTGCCTTAGTTACTCCTGCAGCAAGAGTCCTTATTCCTGCCCGTGGCTGAGGCCTCTGGAGCTGCCCCCTCCCCTCCGACCCCACAGCTGCCTGAAGCTCTCACACGTGGAGGTTTTCTGTTCGTTTTTCACAATGTCCTTAAGCTCCTGAGTTTTGACTCTTTTCTGCTGTGACAGCTTTGGGAAACTGGTAAATCAATTCAGCTCTGAGACTCCTGCTCAGTCTTGAAGGAGTTTAAACAGCCCCATCCAGTTTGGAGAGCTGTGTCGGCAGCGGTGGTCACTGTGGGTGGAAGAGAGTGAGCAGTGAGGGGGCAGCTGAGCTCTCTGGGGGCTGCAGGCCCTGCAAAGACATGTCAGAGCTCCTCTTTGCCCCCTTGGCTCTCCCCTTTTTCATTTGTTTGCAGCGAGTTGAACTTGACCAAGTTTGGGAGCAGAGTAATCTTTGTGGAATGAACTGGCGCTTGTTCCAAAATGCTCTGTTCAAGTTCTTTTAAAAAACAAAGCTGGAATGATGCCAAAATTGGAAGGGAATTGGAATCATGGAATCCCAGATTGGAAGGGACCTCGGGGATCATCTGGTCCAACCTTTCCTGGCAAAAGCCTGCTCTAGACGAGCTGGCCCAGCACCCTGTGCAGCTGAGTCTTAGCAGTGTCTGATGCTGGGGACTCCACCACTGCCCTGGGGACATGATTCCAGTGGCTGCTGAGATGCAGGAGATCACTCTTTAGTTCAGTTTGGGTCACTATAGCTTAGTGTGAGTTCTAAGCAACCTAATAGGTACCTGTTCTGATGGAAAAGGCTGACACATACCTGGTCCTCAGCAAGAGCTTCAGCTGTGCTACAGAGAAAACAGCTCTGCCCGTGGGAGCCAGAGCTCAGTGACACCATGCTGGTGGCTGCAGTGATGGGAGTGCACTGGAACGACAGCAGCTTTTCCTAATTCTGAAGCAGAGAGTGAATTCTTAGTGCTCTTTTGAGCTAAAGTACTTGGGTAGTGGTGAAGCTGAATTACTTGTGTGGGTGCACCGTGCCCCAGAGCGATCGGGCTGCTGGTGCTGCCTCTGCTGATGTCACAGAATGCTCTTAGGTTGGAAAAGACCTTTCAGATCATCAAGTCCAACACTCCCCCAGCACTGCCAGGTTCCCACTGACCCATGTCCCTCAGCACCACATCTCCACGGCTTGGAAACCCCTCCAGGGATGGGGACTCCACCACTGCCCTGGGCAGCCTGGCACAGCCCTGGACAACCCTCAAGGGGAACAAATTGTTCCTCAGGGCTAACCTGAACCTCCCCTGGGGCAGGATGCACCCTGTTTCCTCCTCTCTACCATTATCCAGAGCAGACTGAGAGCACTGAAAAGCAGAGACTTGCCTTGGAGTGTTGCAGTAGATGACAGAAGTTCCCGCAGGGGCTGTGTCTGTGCCCACTGAGTCTCGGTTGTGTTTCAGGACTGCCAGTCTGAGGCAGGATCCCACGTCTTCACTCCCCACAGCAGGCTGGTCAGCTGCATGCATTTTTCTCCCTGTAACCCTGCTCACTTGGTGTCTCTAAGCGAGGAGTCTCTGCGGTGTGGTGATGTCACCAGGGCTGTCTTCGATGAGGTGAGTGAGGGGTGAGGAGTGAGAGCTCCCGTGGCACCCACTGCTGGGACATTCCACTCTCCTTGTACCGAGTTCTTACTGTTGGTTGTTTTGTTAACAACAAAGCTCAAGACTCCACTTCCACAAGGGCACGGGAAGTAACCTTTAATTAACATCATAAAAACAGGGAGATGCCTCCTACTCAATAAACCGTAGTTAACTATTGGGTACTGACAGCTTCCTGCCTGCAGAGGGAGTTGGGATTACTGAATTTAATTGCCTCACTCCTCCTGAAGCCATACATGCCTCTTTTCACGGGCATTACCTTTCAGTGATGACAAATGAGGGCGAGTCAAAGAACTAAATCTTAAAAAGGGCCCCCACCCAAATAAACCAACACAAAGCAGGAGCTGACTTTGCTTTTCTCCGGCCTCGAGCGAGCGGAGCTCTGTGAGTGTCTCAGCAGTGAGCCAGGCAGCCCAGCTGAGCAGCTCCCTGCTGCTGGCCTTCTGCACCTACTGCTGGCAGCTGCATCTGCACGGATCAGCTCGCCAGCACCTGAGAACTGAACCAGCTACAGCTCGCCAGAGCCTTTTTTCCCAGCCCTTGCAGGCAGTGAGTTTTGGTAGGGTTGCAGGCAGCTTGGCAAGTGTCTGGGGTTGGTGGTTGAGAAGCCAGGAGAGTCCAGGGGAGCTCTTTTTTGAGACAGATGCTTGCAAGAATCCAAGAGTCATTTGGGTTGGAAGAGACCTTTCAGATCATGGGGTCCAACCATTCCCCAGCACTGCCAGGTCCCCACTGCCCCATGTCCCTCACACCACATCTCCAGGGCTTGGAAACCCCTCCAGGGGCGGGGACTCCACCACTGCCCTGGGCAGCCTGGCACGGCCCTGGGCAGCCCTCAGGGGAACAAATTGTTCCTCAGGGCCAACCTCAACCTCCCCTGGGGCAACTTGAGGCTGTTCCCTCTTGTCCTGTTGCTTGTTCCTCAGGCGAAGAGCCTGAACCCCACCTGGCTCCAGCCTCCTGTGAGCAGAATGTGTGTTCAGAGGTGAGGGGAAGAGAAATGCTGTTCCTTGGCTCCATTTACCTCATTCCAAATCACACAGCTTTGGGAATATTCCTGCTGTTGGGAGAAGCACAGCTGCTAACAGAGAGGGTCTGCACACCCAGAGGGAGCTGGAACACAGACACTTCCCTGCAGCATTGTTGTGCTGCTGACTGATGGCTGCTTTGGTGGGAAACTGCTGTGGGATGAGCTGGTTTGACATCCTGGCTCTCGTGGATATGGCTTCCTCTAAGTTGGGGGACATTTCTGCACCCAATTAAAAGTTTCTGTAGCATTGGAGGGAGGAACAGCAGCATTAATCCTCCCTCTGTACATGCCAAGGACAACACCCGCGTCCTCAGGGGGGCATGAGGGTGACGGTGCCTTGGGAGAGCTCTGACACAGAACTCAGCACGGTGCTGCCCGTGTGGGCTGGTTAATTCTCTCCTTGGGAAGCACTGTGGTTGTCTGCACGGACAGCGAGGACTGGAGCTGTGGGATGGGGTGGGTTTCATTGGTCTGCTCAGCCTCTCACAGAGGGAGCAGGAGACCTGTGGCTGTGCGGGCGCTGTGCGGAGCTCCGGGTGTTTCCTTCCTCTCACACCTGCCCCTGTCTGCACAGATCTGCCGGAGCGAGGAGAACTTCTCCTCCTTTGACTTCCTGGGTGAGGAGGGCAGCGTGGCCGTGGTGGGCTGCTGGGGTGGCCCCGTGGCCCTGGTGGACAGACGCAGCCCGGGGGCCTCTCCGGAGCTTCAGGCCGACATCGGCTTCAGGAAGACGCGGACGGTGCACGTGCACCCGCTGCACAGGCAGTACTTCATCGCCGCGGGCCTCACGTGGGTACCAGCCACTGCCCCTTCCCAGAGCCCTCTCTGGAGCCAGCCCAGGGGGCAGCTGCTGCTCAGGCAGTTTGTCACCCTCGCTGTGCAGGCAAAGCTTTCCTGGTCTTGTCAGAGAGCAACAGCTTTTCTAAAAACACCAAGTTTTGCTATAGCCCAGGCTTTTAGCTTGGACACTAAAGCAGTCCTAGCAGGGTGTGAAGTGGATTTGATTTGGATTACCCTTTTGGTAATGGGGACAGTTGGGCACAGACTGGTACTAAATGCTTTTAGGAGACACTGTGGGTTTGACAGATGAGAGCACAGAGGGATTTGGCTGAGCTGTTGCTTTGGGCTGGGTTTGGTGCTCTCAGGATCCTCTGGAGCCACCGGGCATTTGAGCTGATGTAAAGGTCTCGAGGCAGCTCCCATGAAACCTGTGGTGCTTCCTGAGCGCTGCGTGGGAGGGGGAGGATGGGAATGATGCTTGTCCCCTCCTGAAGTGCTGTGTGCTGTGTTGCAGGGATGTTTGCATTTACGACATTCGCTGCCTGAAGCCCAGTGGGAACAAGGCTGTGAGCTCCCTGAAGGGGCACACCAAGAGCGTGGCCTCAGCCTATTTCTCCCCGGGCTCCGGGCACAGGGTGGTGACCGTGTGTGCCGACGACACCCTCAGGTGAGGAGTGCCAGAGGGAATGGTCATGGAAGTGTCAGCTGGTGGGGGTTAGTGGTTATTTCCTATCTACGTTACCCATAGAATCACAGAATCGTTTGGGTTGGGAGAGACCTTTCAGATCATGGAAAACCCCTGGAACCTGGAAACCCCTCCAGGGGTGGGGACTCCACCACTGCCCTGGGCAGCCTGGCACAGCCCTGGGTAACCCTCTAGAGGAACAAAGTGTTCCTCAGGGACAACCTCAACCTCCCCTGGGGCAACTTGAGGCTGGTTCCTCTTGTCCTGTTGCTTGTTCCTTGGGAGAATAGACACCCATCCCCATCTCTTTACAACCTCCTAATCCTTGACTGAGAGCTTGCTTTCTTTATGGCTTTTTTTAATGTTTGTTTTTTTTTTTTTTAAAGAGTCTGGTTTGGGTTTTTTGTTTTTTTTTTTTAATTCTCATTTTCCTGAAGAATATTTAACAGAGAACAGTAAAATATACAGGTACTGTTAGTCCATAAAAACCAACCAAACAAACCTGAACAAAAAACCTGAAACCAACCAAGCAAAAAGCAGCCAAAACCCTGGCTCTGAGTACACATAGAAAACGCTTCAAAATGGAATTTATTTTTAGCTGCTGGTACTTAAAATTATGACAGTATCAACTCTTCTGTACCTAGTCCACCACTGGATTATTCAAAATTCAAACCTCCTACTCGACTGTGTGGCTCAAAGCCTTGGACACAAGCTGTTCCTGCTCTCTTTGGGAGCTTTCCAAAAGACTGCCCTGCAGTTCTGGCTAAAAGCAATCCACTTAAACCAGCAAATCCAGCAGTGGCAGTTGGAATGCTGGTGCTGATGTTCGAGCTGGTGGTTCTGGTGTGGTCTGGGCTGTGCTCTAGGAGGGGAGTTCTGCCTGTGTTAATGCCCTGCTCTGTGTTGCAGGGTCTATGACACCAGCTCTCTGTCACTGACAGCGACCCTTCTCAGCAAGGTCAGGTAAGCTGGACACCCTGGGGCAGAGGTGGGCACGCAGAGGGGGGCACCCTGGGGGTTGGGTGCCTCACCTGAGGACTTGGCCCTGGTCCTCATGAGTGGTTTTGTTCATAAAGCAAGACCAGGGCACAGGCTGTTTGATTTGGTGAAGGCCATAGAATCATTAAGGTTGGAAAAGATGACCTCTAAGTTAATGAAGTCCAACCACCAAAACCCAGCACTACCATGAGCACCAAACCATGTCCCAAAGAGCCACATCTACACTTGTTTTGAACAGCTCCAGGAGTGGTGA
The DNA here is from genome assembly GCF_000691845.1 of Merops nubicus. NCBI lineage: Eukaryota > Metazoa > Chordata > Aves > Coraciiformes > Meropidae > Merops > Merops nubicus. Next base: position 1,336 of record NW_008624237.1, on the reverse strand, counting down.
CTCCAGCACCTCCCTGGGCAGCCTGGGCCAGTGCCTCTTCCCCAGCTCACAGGGAAGCTTTAGTGTCTGACCATTTTGTGACTTCTGAAACGTGTTTTGTTTCAGAGTGCTGCTTCTTTGTGCATTTTTTAGATATCAGAGGTCACTTCCTAATGGTGAAGCACTTGGGTTTTGGGTGGAGTCTCAGCACCTTTGTGCTCCAGAAGTGTGAGGCACTGTCAGGAGTGATTCCACTGAAGAAGCTGGAGCTAGATGAGTGATTGCCTTGAAAAGTCTTAATTCATGGTTTATCGGAAAGCTTGAGGGAGGCTGGGGAGGGACTGTCAGAGAGTGTAGTGACAGTGCAAGGGGGGATGGTTTGAAACTCAAAGAGGGAGATTGAGACTGGAGAGAAGGGAGAAATGTTTGACACTGAGGGTGTTGAGCCCCTGTCCCAGGCTGCCCAGAGAGGTGGTCGCTGCCCCATCCCTGGAACCATCCCAGGTGAGGTTGGCCGGGGCTCTGAGCACCCTGCTCTAGCTGCAGATGTCCCTGCTCCCTGCAGGGGGTGGGACTGGGTGACCTTGAAAGGTCCCTTCCCCCCCAAACCAGTCTGGGATTCCATGATTGTCTTACTTGTACTAAATAGTGCAGCCCTGAAGCATAGCTGCTTTGATGAACAGCCCCTTATGTCAGGCTGCCCTCTGCTTTATCTTCTTGCTCCATTCCCTGTCCCTGTGCCACCCCCCCGTCCCCAGGGCGGTGACACCCTGAGCAGCTCGGGGCGTCCCGCGCGTGGCGGCGCCGGCGGCGTCCGGGCAGAAGGAAGAGATGGGGTCGGGCAAACAGGCCCTAAACAACACCACTTAAAACCACTCCTCGTGGAAAAGAGAACAGCACTCTCTCTCCCTTTCCCCCCAGGGCGTTCCCCTGCAGGCACAACAACAACACGGGGCGCTGGCTGACGCGGTTCCGCGCGGTCTGGGACCCCAAGCGGGAGGATTGCTTCGTGAGAACATGTCTCTCCCGCGCTGTCCCTGCGGGGCGTTCCCCTGCAGGCACAACAACAACACGGGGCGCTGGCTGACGCGGTTCCGCGCGGTCTGGGACCCCAAGCGGGAGGATTGCTTCGTGGTGGGCAGCATGGCCCAGCCGCGGCAGATCGAGCTCTTCCAGGACACGGGCCGGCTGCTCCACGCCTTCTGCAGCCCCCCCTGCCTGGCCTCCGTCTGCTCCATCAACGTGCTGCACCCCAGCAGGAACGTCCTCGTGGGGGGCAACTCCAGCGGCCGCCTTCATGTCTTCAAAGAGTAAAACGGGGGGCCAGAGATGCCTTTTTTATTTTTTTTTTTTTTCC
>NW_008624236.1:0-506 GCF_000691845.1 Merops nubicus | reverse complement strand
TCGTGAGCTCCTATCCAGAAGTTGACTTGTGGAATCGTGACTTGCAGAGCAGGTTGACATGTTTTGCTGAGCATGGACAATTAGTGCAGACAGCGAGATTCTTGTAGGCCTGAGAAAGTCTGTGAAACGACCTTGAATTAGGAATGAAGCAAAACAACAAGGAGATAAGGGGGCTCTGTTGGTGGCTCACCTGGACAAGAATGTAAACACTGGCAGAGCTGAGGACAACAATTCTAAAGGCTGACAGGGCGCATGGACAGAGCATGGACAGTGATTATTATCCAATCTGTAGCTCAGCTTAGACGTATGAATAGGCTCGTTAACCTATGGGGTTTGGGGGGCTGTCTCTTGTCTACTATAAAAGGCTGTAAATCTTTGCAATAAACGGATTTGCCTGCTGACCCCTTGGACTGTGCATCTTTTCTCCAGAACTCCTTCCCGACATTGAATGGTCAACTAGAGGGTCAAGGGGTGGTTACCAAAACTCACTCACCTTTTAACAGTCC
>NW_008624235.1:3694-3996 GCF_000691845.1 Merops nubicus | reverse complement strand
ATAATCTGAGGCGTTTAATCTTTTAATAAATTTATTTTTATATTAAAACAGTCTGAGGGCTTAGTTTAAGATAATCTTAGAGGGTTTTTTAAAATAATCTGTGAGGGGTTTGTTTAAAATAATCTAGGTTTTTTAAAATAAAAATCTTTGTTTGTTTTTTTTTAATGAAAATAATCTGCGGGTTTTTTATTAAAATAATCTGAGGAGTTCAATCTTTTCATAAATTTCTTTTTAAATGAAAATAGTCTGTGAGGGGTTTGTTTAAAACAATATGAGGGAGGTTAAAATGATCGGAGAGAGTT
>NW_008624235.1:773-3531 GCF_000691845.1 Merops nubicus | reverse complement strand
GGGGTTTATTTAAAATAAACTGTGAGAAGGGATTAAATTAAAATAATCTGTGAGGGGTTTTTAATGAAAATTGTCTGTGAAGGGTTTGTTTAAAATCATCTGTGAGGGGGAGTTTAATTAATCTGTGACTTTTTTTTTTTAAACAGACAATAATCTCTGAGGGGGTTGTTTAATTAAAATAATCTGCGAGTTGTTAAAAAAAAAAAAATCCCTCACAGATTATTTTAATTAAATAAAATAATCCGTGCAGAGAGTTATTTAATGTGTGAGTTTATTTTAAATGAAAACAATAATTTGTGAGAAGTCTGTTTAAAATAATCTGTGAAGATGGGAATTGAATTCCGAGTTTCCCACTGTTCTCCCACCCACCCTGTGGTCCTTCCCCTGTCCCCCCAGGGCAACTGCTGCTCCTCAATCTACAGCTCCACCAGTTTGGGACTGGTTGTACTGGGGACAGCAGGGACAGGTCATGTCCCCTCTTGGTACCAAGAAGACCCAAAGAAGACCCTCAAGTCCTTCAATTCCCTAATTAGAAGCCCCCAGCTAATGAGAGACCATCCAAGCAAAATATTAGGAGTCGCTTAATAACGATATCAATGAAATCAACAACAATTTAACAGCAAAAGGTTAATTACATTTCTTTTCAAATTGGATAGACAAAATGGTGCTCAAACAGTTGGGCAGACTAATTGAAAGCTAATGTTGCTCCTAAATTGAATTTCAAATGAATTTTCCATCCATAGTTCATTTTGCTAATTTCATTCCCTGTATCCTGTAATTTGTTGGCAGTGATTGATTACTTAAGTGAATAATATCTATGTACCAGGACCACTTAGTAATAGAATATGCCAAGTGTGATCATAGGGCTAATAAATACAGCTCCTCCAAGGTTTTCCCCTCTGCCCTGAGCTGGGAGGGGCAGGGACGTGCTCCTGGGGGGAGCAAAGGGCTCTGGGCAGCTGCAAGCTCCTCGTTTAGTTTCTTCTTCACAACAGGTTGTAAAAACCTTCCTGTGCTGACAGCAGCAACCAGAGAACCATCGAATCGACGGGGTGGGAGGAGATATTTAAGGTCATCGAGTCCAAATATTACCCCGAGTCCCCACTGCCCCATGTCCCTCACACCACATCTCCACGGCTTGGAACCCCCTCCAGGGGTGGGGACTCCACTACTGCCCTGGGCAGCCTGGCACAGCCCTGGGCAACCCTCCGGGGAACAAATTGTTCCTCAGGGACAACATCAACCTCCCCTGGGGCAGCTTGAGGCCGTTTCTTCTCATCCTATCGCTTGTTGCTCAGGAGAAGAGCCCTCCTGGGACAGGACAAGAGGGGATGGGTTTAAACTCAAAGAGAAAGACTCAGACTAGAGAGAAGGAGGAAATTTTTGATGAAATTTTGAGGGTGGTGAGCCCCTGTCCCAGGCTGCCCAGAGAGGTGGTCACTGCCCCATCCCTGGAACCATCCCAGGTGAGGTTGGACCAAGCTCTGAGCACCCTGCTCTAGCTGCAGATGTCCCTGCTCCCTGCAGGGGGGTGGGACTGGGTGACCTTGAGAGGCCCCTTCCCACCCAAACCCCTCTGTGGTTCTACAGTTCTATGACACCTGATGTCCCGAGCTTCAACCGCCACTCAAACCCCCACCAGCTGCAGCAGCACCTCAAGGGAAACACAGCAGAGCCCAAACAAGCATCTCTGAAGCATCCGCTGCTGCAAGATGAATGCAATTATATCTTAATAAAATTTTAATACGGGGAATTATGCATTTTGCATCCAACCAACAATTAGCTGTTGCTATGCTACGGCCTGAGTGTAATCACAATAACGAAGGCAGGCAGGGGAAGGCATTAATCAGGAGGTACCTCATTACCCATCCTCACCCCCTGCCTCCCCAGCTCCCCATTCCCAGCCTCCTGTTGCTCTGACAGCCAAAACAACCCCAAACCAACGTGAACCCCACGTTTGGAGGGAGCTCCCCCTCTCTGGGCACCATTTCCCACCCTGGCCAAGCTGCCTGCGCCTCCCCGCTCGCTCCGGGATCAAACCCCCTCGGGCAGCATCAATTCCCCCCTGCTCCTCAACTTTCCCATCTTTTAATCATTTATTCCTCAGATCCAAAGGAAACCATGGGAATGGGGGGGGGGAGATGGCAGCTGATGGAGCTGCTGCGGGTGGAAAAGAGAAGAAATTCATTCATTTTTCATTGCCGGGACGTGAGCAGCTCAATATTTATCATGTCAGCCATGACCTTGCTCCGGGGCAGCAAAAAATATCCCCGGACATCACCCCGGCATGTCTGAAGCCCCAAAATGAGAGGAGCAACCGAATTCCTCCCTCTAAACCATACCCGGGGCTGCAAAGGGCAGCTGGCCAGCCACAGAGGGGACACGCTCAGCGTCCCCCTGTCCCCAAACACCGGCGCTTTCCTCCCGAGGGAAGATAAAACCCAAAGCCCACCCAGCCTGCAGGACCCTCCCACAGCACGGCGGGGTGGCAGCGCTGTTTTTTGGGAATGAAGGTGATTATCCGCAGCCACAGAACGATTCCTTCTGCTGCTAATTGCTGCGCAGGGAGAGGGGGAGCTGTAATTAACTCTTCTTTAGGATGGAGACGAGTGTGTTTTCCTCGGCCACGTGATGCTGCCACATACAGCCACGGCTGGCTTCTCTCCTGGCCTCTTTGGCTATGGGAATGTGAATTGATGGATGTGAACCCAGGGGGGTAGCTGGAAAATATCCCCAAAGCACCATAAATCTGTGTGTA
>NW_008624235.1:0-742 GCF_000691845.1 Merops nubicus | reverse complement strand
TGTAGGGAAGGGATTTGTTTCCCTGCAGGCCCCAGGAGGCTGCAGCTGTACTGAGTTCCCTTGGATCTTCCATCATCCCCTCATTGAAGCAGCCCCCTTCATTTTCATGAACAGGGGGAGCTGGTCTAGATGATCCCTTGGATCTTCCATCATCCCCTCATTGAAGCAGCCCCCTTCATTTTCATGAACAGGGGGAGCTGGTCTAGGTGATGGACCCTTCCAACCCAAACCACTCTGTGATTCCATGAGTTAGGGCACTGCCGTGGCAGGGACGCTGCTGAACTGGAGCCCCAGAGGGTCAGCCCATGGCTTTGGGGGTCACATCCAGGCTCCCCTTCACAGCGTGGGTCTCTAGCAAAGAGCTTGGTGCCCTCAGCTGGGAAGGGACACGGAGCCAGGATGGAGAGGGTGGAGCTGAGGAGGCTCTGCAGCGTGGCCTGAGGCTGGAGAACATCTCATCAGTACTGGGGCTGTTCTTCTCAATAAATTCATCCGTGATCTGGACGAGGGGACTGAGGCATCCCGAGGGAGTTTGCAGATGACACCAGGTTGGGCAGGAGTGTTGTTCTGCTGGGGGGTTGGAGGCTCTGCAGAGGGTTCTGGGCAGGTGGGAGCGATGAGCCAGGACCAGTGGGATGAGGTTCAACCAGGCCAAGTGCACTTGGGTCACAGCAACCCCCTGTGACACTCCAGGCTGGGGGAGGAGCGGCTGGGAACCTCTCCGAGGAAAAGGACCACGGGG
>NW_008624234.1:0-19049 GCF_000691845.1 Merops nubicus | reverse complement strand
CTAGATTCTGTCCCATTGACTACAATTGATTGACTACAATTGACTACAATTGATTGATTACAATTGACTACAAGGAATCTCGGGGTTCCTTGGGGCTGGGCTGACTCAGTCACTTCCCTGCTCCAGTGACCATTTCCCAGGTGGGAATGGGTGACCCCCACCAGGCTCTGAACTCTCCAGGAGCAGCTGGTTTCTCTCACCCTAAAAATCTTCCACTCCCAGGTAGCCAAGGCACAAAACACATCTTGGAAAGACGAAGAGCAGGATGAGAGGGGCCAGCGGCTCCCAAATGCCACAGCACCCAGTTGCTGGAAGCAGCTGAGCAAAGCCAGGCTGCCTTCAAGGAATTTTGCAGCTCCAACTCTCCCTGCAAATTGCTCCCAAGCTGCACACCGGGCACCCTCACACTAAAGTCTGGATGCACATTCAGAGGCTCCTCCCTGGCCCAGAAAACACATGGTTATTGAACCTAAGAGGGAACAAGTTTGACAAGCAGAGGACAAAGTCCCTGGGGAGCACGTCACCTGCACTCCACGATGACAGCTGGCAGGGGGAGCAAGAGTGTGACACCTCATGTGAGGACCAGCAGAGACAAGTATAAGCTGCTTACTGCCATTGCAACCAGCCCTGCAACCCTAGAGGAAATCTGGCTGGTAGGACAGATGGATACCCTGGAATTTTAGACTCAGACCGAGGGCCAGCTCCAGTGGGGGTTAGCCTCTGGCTGCTTTGAAGCATGTGGATAAATCATGGGTGGTGTAGAGTCAGCAGGAGGGCTTTTCCCCTATAAAAGGGCACTCTGGTGCTGCCCAGCAGCTATAGCAGAGCACAGCCAGGCCATCTTTGTCCTTTAATCTGAGGAAAGCGTTCTTAATTTTGCAATGCAGAAAAGATGCGCTTGATTGTTTTTTAGCTCCCACCCTAGGGAAGGCTGTGCATCACCATTCTGTTTCTTCACAGATCTAATCATCTGCTTCATCTCTTCACCTTGCAAAAAGCTGTTGCAAGGACAGCCTGGCAATAAATTTACTGCATCTTACACTTTAGGTCCTCAACACTGTTAGCAAATCGCTGCTCACTCCACACATAAGGCTTCCCAGAACATTTCCCAAACAGCCCAGACTCCATCTGCAACACTCCTTGGAAGATGCTGTCCCATAGCCCCAGGCATATCAGCAAACGTGGAGCTTGCTAGTGAATGGTCCCCAGTTGTTTCAGGTCTAACTTTGGAGCGAGGTGCAGTAGAAAGGAAGGACAGTTTTGGAAGAGGGTGCAACTCTGAGCACCAGATGGGATTGGAGAGGCAGTCTTTGTCCTCATCACTGGTCCTGTCAGAAGGGGAAAAATACCACAAGTTTCAGAGTTTCTCTCCAAGGACCCACCAAATACATTAACAGCTAAGGAACAGAGGGAGTTCTGTGTCTGAGGTCTTGTCATAGAAGTGAGCAAAGAACACAAAAAAAAAGCAAAGTGGAGAATGATAGACAGTACAGCATTGCTAGTGCAGGAAAACAAAATTTAATGTAAGCAGCAGGCCACTGTTAAACTGCAGGAATGTTTCGACAAAGGTGCTGTTCAGAGTCTTCACAAAGGGTTAATAATGATCAGAAAATACATACATGCTTACGTATATCAGTAAATATATAAGCTAACATAAATTATATCTGTCCATAATACCTACTACTTTCAGCTGTTTTTATTACATGCTCCTCATATACATGACATGCTTATGAAGATCAGTTGAATGAGTTTATCTCTGATACAGATTAAGCATGACCTGAATTTTGGTCTGCCCCTCATACACTCTTGCAGTAGAAAGGTTTTGTTCAGAGGGCTGCAGCTCCTATAGGTGGTCTCTGTGCCCATAGTGGCTGCTGCACAGCTCAGGTACTGGCCTTCACGAATGCATACACAGCTTGAGGATCCACCCTGTGTAAGCTCAGGGCTGCTTGCACCTATCTGGGCACGGATGCTCCAACAGCCCTTTCTTCTCCTTAAGCCACATTCTGCAGATGCAAGCATCAAATGGAAAACAGTGAACATGAACACCACACTGCTTGCACTCTTCAGCTGCCTTGACACCACGTCAAGCAGAACATCAAGGCAGGGTGGGAGGGAGCAAGCACAAGGCAGAAACAGAAGGAAAACAGGCCACGCAAAAAGGAAATAAAAACAAAAAGCATAAAAGATGAGATCAGAAACAAAAGAGGCAGATTCAGGAGACAGGCACTCATGAACTTGACAGGTGAAATGATGCAAGAAGCCTGTATATAACCATAGGTTTCAGAAGATATGATGTTCTCATTCCTATCCAAATGGCTGCTGCACGAATGCCTTCTCTATGCCTCTCTACACACCTTTGCTGAAACCAGGCTGCAGCAGCTTCCAGGGCAGCAGGCAGCCATTCAGAACTCAACAATAGCCTGAGTCTGTGGAGAGCAGCCTTGGCAGGGCTAGATTTGGCTGTAAAGGGTCGCACCATCCCTGTCCAGCATGTTGGTGTAAACCACCCTCCTTGGGTTCACTGCTCTTCAGCAATCACATAACACCAGGGATTAAGCTGTAGAGTTCCTGCTCAGCAAAGGTTTGCAAAAGGTTGCCTGAGGCACAGAGGAAAATCAGAGGACAGGCTGGACCCCAGCATGATGCGAGGGACCAGAAGCCAGGCAGCACTTAGAATCCTATTTACAAAGCCCAAAAGCTTCAGATGCATCAGGGAGATTATGTGATTGCAGCTCTGTAAGGGGAGAATTCATCTAACCAGATATCAGTGCCAAAACAAGAGTTAATCACCGAGATTGCCTGTGTCATCTGTGGTGAGAAACAAGCACTAGTCTGGCACCTTCTGTCCCTTGGGAAGCTGGTGTCTGACACTGGTCAGAAGAGTTGCCCCTTCTCCTTCATCAGCTCTAGTGGTATCCTGGGATTACCAGACCACGCAGATTTCTCTGCCACAGGCATGGAAACTTAAATGAAACTCATCCCAGGACAACTCATGTGTGGCACTTGCCTGCCATGCTGCCATATGCCTGCTCCATGCCAGCAGCTCTTTGCCCAAGATGAGAAAATATCTCTTTGACAGTCTGATATTTAAAAATACTCATCTTCTGTACCATGTCAATGAAAACTGAGGGCAGTGGCTTTATGTGATAATGAACAACTGTTTAGGGAAATTATTCATTAAGTTTTAAGGGCAATGTTATTTGTCATATACTTGTCCTAATTAAGATAACACCACGGAAATGTGGCTGCCTTGTAGGGAATCACTCTTCCTGCAGACAGTACAGAAAGCCTCTTGAAAAGTGGAGACTTCACAACAAGTAGTCTGATTTTGAGAAAAAGTCTAGAAGATGCTGAGACGGTTCTTATGGGCTTCCAAGAACAAACAACCACCCACCCTTTCAGGAATCTGTACCCGAAGTAGGATACAGAGAAGCTGCATCCACACTGAAGCCCTAGTTAAGGACACATACCATTGTTCTTCAGCACTGGCCTGCTGCTTCCATACCTCAAGTCCTACTCCAAGGTATGAGCACCACAAGCTGAGCTAACAAAAGCAAGCATTAGCAACCTTCACCTCTGTGGAGGCAGCCAGAGCTCTGCAGTGCAAGGCAAAGCTAATAGCATCTTTTGGACACATGGGTCTGGGTAACGCAAATGACACGATGGTGATTCAGTTTAATTATAAACTTCCTGGTAGAAATACCAAGGTTCCTCTGATGGTACTGGTAATTGTTCTTCTGACTCATCCAGCTGTTGCCAGAACCAGGCAAGACAAAACCTTCTTTGATACATAAAGCATAAATAATTAAAGAAACCACTCTTTTGAAAGTACCTGGCATTTCATAGCTACTGAAACACCATCAAGATAATAAATAGCGACAGGCAGAGAAATACAGCATTGTGTTTAGGGATGGTGGTTTTATTGCAATCTTCACTCCCTGAAAGACTGCAATAGAACATCCCTCCATCCTCATGTGGAAGAGGCAGATTAACCCCCCGCCCATACATGCTATCTGCAAGGTTATCCTACATCGCCAGATGGATCACCCCTTGCCAAGTGTCAATCAAAAGTCCACACCCTTTGGGCCACTCTCACAGGGCAGTAGTTCAGAAAGTCTTGCTTGACGTATGCTCAAGTTTTCCTGCAAGTTAGTACTGTCTTAAAGCATAGATATAGAGGCCCAGCCCTCAGGAACAAAGCAGCTCCCAGAGCCAGTGCTAAGGCTGCAGAACATCCCACAACACAGTATTTACCTTCTCACACTGTCAGTCCCTTGCCCCAGACCACTACGATCCCTGTTCCCTCAGCTATCCGGGAAGAGCCTCCTGCAGACAAGAAGTATGATCTCCAGCCCCACACAGGTGACCTGCATGTGCAGAGCAGCCCACGTAACACCTGAATGGGGGGATATGCATCTGAAGATGGAGCTACTCTACATACCTTCACCCCAGCACACGGGACAAATCTGCTAGTGCACACTCCTGCATCTCCCAAACTTGCATCCCACACCCATTCAGGCAGATGCTCTTGAGTCCTAATTGCCTGAAGTTCGTTCAACACTCATTTAGCTCCTGGCTCTGAAGAACTGAAGTTTTCACCTCCAGGAGAAAGATCCCTTTCCAGCTCAAAGCCTGACCCTTCCCCATGAGAACAGCTACCTGGGCCCTTGTCCTCAGGCCCAGGACAAAAAGATAATGGCAAGTGGATGTACAGAAGGATAGAATGACCCATGCCAGCCCACAGCAAAATGATGCTGAGCCTTTCCTCTACATCAGCCAAGCCTCCAGCACAAAGCACGGAGCAGCCTCCTTACCACAAGGCCTTGAGGGCTTCTAAAGCCAAAAAGGCGCTTTTTTTTTTTTTTCTATTAAAAAAGTAAATTTAACCCATCTCTCAGGTGGTCTCAGACAGGACTTGCAAAGCCTCAGGACCAAGTGGGCTCCCACAGCACAGAACAGCACATCACCTCAAGCTCCTGGGAAATATTAGCACAGGAGTTAATTGGGATAGTGTTTGCAAAAGCCTCACAGCCTGCTCTTACCCTTGTTAGAGATGAGACTAAGTTGTGCCATTCACTTCAGCAAGGGCAGGATGAGGTTATTTCCAGTTCACAATAGCTCACTTGTTCCTTTCGGTGAGTCTCATCTTTTTGACAAAGCCTGTGAAGCTAGTCCTGAGTCCTACACAGAGGTGAGGCATCCTTCCCAACCTCCCCTCAGTGAACTCTGTGAAGCGTAGGACATAATGGCTCCCATATCATGCTCCCTTGATATTATGACTTCAAGTTTTTTCCATCACTCTGTCTTCAATTTTATTCAAGAACTTGATCTCCAGAGGCACAAAAGGCCTGATTTCCAACGACGCCGTGATTGAACTGGGAGGAGAACACGGATGTACAGCTCTTCTGAGAATCACATCTCACACCGTGAAACCAAAGACTGAAAAATCACCAGTGAGAACATTTTTTAGCTATCCTGCATCACAACGTTCACCATTCCTGAGCAAACTTTCTGGCAAATATTTAGAGTGAGACTCAAAACCCCACGCTCTGTCAACAAAGCACAGTGATTACCTAGGGCAGCTGTAGGCACAGCACCTGCAGCACTGTAGACTGTATTGCTTCAGCTTGTTACCATGGCACTTCTAGTTGGATTTTGCCCATTTGCAAATGCAGGACACAAGATAAACCTCTTATGTTTTTAATGTGATGAGCAGGGCACAAATGACATCAGACTGAGTGGTTCAAAGGGCTCACCTAAGGCAGGGGAAACAGTCTTCGCAGGCAGGCATTTGCATGGGCTCTGAACCACACTTCCTGGCAGCTGCAGAGCTTTACCTGGATGAGTGTAGGTACAAGGCACATTCAGGGGTAGATATTGCTGTGCCCAGATGTAGTGGGGCTGCAGCAAGAAGAGCTGAGGTCGAGCATGATGCTGTTGTTGGTTCTACCTCCTGCTAGCAGCCACATCTCCAGCATCACCCTGTGCCAACACTTGTATGAACATAGGCTTGGTCCTCAAAGCCACCTGGGTAACCACGCCATAGGGAACTCCATGAAGCTGTTCAGATGAGACATCTGTTTATAGCACAGCCCATTTTAAATGAGCTACCAGCACATCAAGATATGGTTTTCTCAGCAAATCCAATGCACCCTTCAGGTGAAGCCACTAGAAACAAGAGCCACCTTCCACCTGGGTTAAATATCACTTAGTGTTTTGTTCAGCAGCAGAGGAAGGGCATGCACAAGTGTTCACACCTACTAAACCCACCTTTAATATCCTCAATTCATGGTAATTGTACCCAACATCAGGTATTCCTGGACTGACACTACCCTGAGCTGAGAAAGAAAGCCCAGTTAGAGGATTAGCAGGATGAAATGAAAAGCCCTTCACTGCTCTCTTCTCACCACACCTTCCCATCTACCTCAAACCCCCCTTTCTGCCTGGATTGATTTTATCTGCTGAAGGCTGGAAGGAGAGACATGACTGATTCCTGAGGGAAGTAGTCAAGATTAATAGATATTAGCAGCTCTCCCTGCTGAGTACACTTGTGGTTGTGTCATGAGAAGAATGCCTTCACAGGAGCCCGTTTGCTACAGCCCCATCATCCCAAAAAAGAGTTCAGCACATTCCAGAAAGAGCACCCAGAGCAGTGAGAGCAAGAGAGCACTAAGAGTTCTGGCATTCGCTGACAAACATGGCACATCTACTAGAAAACCATTGCCACCCTCAGCTGTCACACTGCACAGTGAATTAGGCACATATGATGCACTTCCATGTAGTCTCATGTCTGTGAGGCTACAAGGGAAATACCCATGCTGCAGTACAGGCAGCTTCCCCCTGAAAAAAAAAAAACAGCAGCCCACATCACATTGAAGGAGAAAGTCTGGAATGAAATCTCACACAGAGCAGGATTTGCACATCATCTTTTGCCTTGTGCTCAGTAAACAAAGGATTACTTCTACTCACATTGGAAAGGAAAGCCCCAGCAGCCCAACTTGCCCCAGAGGTGACAGTCACCTGGCACTTCACACACAACCAGTGCTTGGCACTGTCACCTGACCCGCTGAAACAGATGCCGCTTTCTTTACCAAGGAGCCCCCCTGGTGACAGACAGATGAAGTGCTTATGACAGGGAACATGCAATCCGGCACAAATTGCTCCAAAATAAACCTTTAGATGAGCTGCTGTGGCAGGGTACTAGCTCAAAAAGAAATAACATTTGAGCTAGCAAAGAAGTGGTACCTGTACAGGCAAAGAGGGGATGGCAGGTTTTGGAAGCACCCATCTGCTTGGGGATCTCCTCCAGAATCAATGTGCCACCCCAAGGGTCACGGCAGCACCCTGTCAAACAGCCCCTAACTGCTCACCTCAACACAACCCCCAGGACTAGTCATGTGCTGAGTGTTTCTGGAAAGCCCATTCCTAAACAGCTCCTTCAAGCAAAATTGCTCCATCCTCCTGAACTACTTTCCCTAAGCTGCACAAAATTCACTCCCCCCAGGGAGCCTGGAGAGCTATACTTGAGTGCATAAGCACATTTAAATGTCTCAATGTGGTTTTGCATGTGTTATTTGGGGATATAAGTGGTGAAATCACATCTGCTTCTTGAATATCTACACAGCAATATCTAACACCATTTGAAACATTTTTGCTTTAATTAATTTAAATGCAACTCAGCCATCCTACTATTTCATATATAATCCCAGGGATTTAGTGGTGGGAAACACAGTATCGCATCTAAGTAATGGAAAGGTGGCAAGATTAAAAACTTATCATAAAAATAGCCTACTTAGCACAGTAAATAGCTTTTCAATTTGACAAGGGATAACCATTTTATGGAAGTGTGTATTAAAAAATAATCCTGTTAGGTTGCCCAATGTTTGCCAGTCTTAATTCATGCAGAGCCATAAACCCAGAACAAAATAAATTTTCCGAAGTCTGTATGTCCATATGTATTTATAGTGTTATCAAGAGCAACTACAACAGTTGTAGCAATAGTGATATACAGCTTTCAGAAACAGCAATCAAAACAGCAAAGTTATTGCTAGGCCACCAATAAACCTACAGTGTGTTCAGCTTGAAATTATAGAATCCAATATTCAATTAATATTTCTCTTCCTTTTAGGTATTAATTACCTTTTAGTCCTTATAGCTGAGATTGCATTTCAGTGGCATCGCAGCAATTTACAGCCAGAACAGACACCAAACGCCTGGCCCAGCTAACATCTCTGTTGTGAAATGCTCATTTCTAATATACTCCCTGCTTCTCACATTGATCTGATGACTGTTCATTGCTCCACAGCTTCCCTGCCAAGTCGCTGCTGCACGTTAACTTTTAAAGCAGAGAAATGTAGGGGGTTTTGCTTTTTCTTTGATGAGGTCATGCTAGCATCACCCTGAAAATAAACTCAAAGAAGAGAGAAATCATTCAATTAAATACTAAGGGAGAGACAGAGGTATAAGGAAATCCAGTGCTAGCATATTCTCTGCTATTTACAGAACCAAGATTCAACTAAAGCAGGCAGCAACTCAAGACTGCTCTCTGTGTCTTGAATTGGGAAAACACATTTTAATGTTTCCCAGAGCAGAGATCCAGGGCTAGGAGGATGGAGATCCATTCTTAAGCATGGACAAACACTTCCTGAGAGCTCCTGAAACACATCACAACAACACCACCTAAAAGAGCACAAAGGAATCTATAAAGTCACAAGGAACACTGCTGAAGCCAAATGTTCCATCTTGATTTTGAATCACATCAGGATTTTGCCAGATGAGTATTTCAGAGATAAATACTGACAACACATTTTCATTTTACTGAGGCAACATCTTCCAAAAAGAAGCAGGAAAGCTTTGGCCAACACTGGTCACAAGGCAGACACTGCAGTCCCTGGCAGTAGAGCAGCACACCAGGCTGCAGGAGAAGGACGTGAGACAGTAGAAGCAAAGCAGAGCTTTGTGTTTGCTGTTGCTTGACCTGGAGCTACATGAGCTTGCCACCTGCCTCCAAGCAAGATCACTGGGGTAACAGCGTGGAGAGCATCTAGGAGCTGGATTGTGACAGCTAACTAAAAGGACAAGCAAGGTAGGCAGCTCCCTACCTAGGAGGACAGGAAAAACACCTGACAGTGTGGCTAAAGGTATCAGAAGGTCAGGAAAATATTAGAATAATGTATAAATGGTCAAAGATGCAAATGAGCATTAAGTGAGACTTTGAAATGAAGGGAAGAGAATCATTCCACTATCTTCCCCTGGTGCTCTAGCTGAAGCAGCACCTTTGGAGACACTTTCGCCAGGAAATACAGACACTGCAAGACCTAGTTTGCCTAAATAATGCTTTATCTGCAAAAAATACTTGCAAGCACCTTCCCCTGGGGCTAAACACCCCAGTCTTTAAATGACTGATTTAGAAGGCCAGCTTAGTTACTCTGTTCATTTAAATACCATGAACTGGCCTAGTTACCATCTACAATCCATTTGCTAGATCCTTGTTAAAATGAGAATCTATCAAAAGAAAATCTACCCCACTGCTGGCCTGATCTGAGGCAGGACGAGGACTGTGCAAGCCATCCTGGATTACATCAGCATCTCATACAGCCCGGTATGAGAGGCTGTAACAGGAGTAGCAGCACCCCCCAACCCCAAAATGAACAGAAACACAACTCTCTTGGAAACTCAGTACTCCCAAGATTTGGACACTGCAAATTCATTCTTTTTTTAAGCTAAATCCTATAATATTAGGAAAATGCAAGTTAGTTACCAGCAACTGGTAGCAGAAACCGGCCAGATTCTTTTTTTTTTCCCCTCAGTCTGCATCTCAGATCCACACAGGTGCTTCTTACACCAGTCTGTGCCCTTAGGCAAAAGAAAAACCTCAACACAGAAGTGCTGAGCATCCAACCAATTCTCTCAAGTGCTGTATGTCCTAAGCATCTCCTAGTAGTTCACTGTAATCTTCATCTGATGAACAAAGCAGCATTGCCTGTGGTATAAGCTACACACTATTATAACAGGGGAAAAAGCAGAAGACTGATTTGGTTGTTGGAAAGAATTGCAAAGCTGTCCACTAAGCTATTTTTCTGTATATATTTGAAGTTTAAAAAAAATCACTAACAGCAGGGGCAAGAAAAGGTATTCATTTTAAATTCCTTCACCCCTGACGTATCTCAGAATTCCTATTTGCAGAAAGAGGATAAGCATCCACAGCAGGGAGGGCTTTAACACAGCCCACTCTTCTGGACCATGAAGCACTCACCTTCAAACTTTTCTCCAGCAGATTAAAAAAAAAAAAAAAGACATGGGAGAAACCTGGTCAGGAGTCAAAGCCACAGCTCTGGTGGCCCGTCAGTGCCTTGGGGTTTATTGTTTGCATGGCCTTACCTCTGGATCACAACAACAACACATTTGTCAGCCAATATCCAGCACAGCACCAGTAACATCCAGATGTGGGAATGGAAAATGGTGTTCCTTCTTCATCCCACCCAGTGTCCCAGAGATGACTAAAAGCAGATACCCAAACAACACCATTTCTCTGATCAACAGTGTCAGCAAGATCTCATCATTGACTTCCACAATACACTCTAAAGGGATAAAATGTTTCCCCCATTTTTCTGCAGGTTCACAAAGTAGCAATATTTTCATTACTTCAAAAATCAATTGGATATAAAAGTAAAACCAGTGACAAGGATCTGACAGACCTTTTTTTCTTGTTAGCATACTCTTATCCATTCTTGTAAAGACTGTTTCACTGCAGAAACCAAACAACTGTGCTGTACAGATCACAGGACTTCAGTAACACTCCGAAGGGATGAAACACTAACAAAAAGTCTAGCTGTCCATCAGGCAGGTCACAAGACCTAGCCCTCCATATAGCTCAAATCCTACCTGATGGAAACATTTAATTCTCATAATCCATTATGTACAACAGGGGAGGCCAAAGCACCAAGAGGTAATCAACAGGCTAAGATAAAGTGAGCCATAGCTGACTGGCCAACTGAAAAGCAGGCATTGAATGAGCACAAGTTCGTTGCTTTACTGCTTTCTGCCAGGCAGTTTCTGATTGACTGGTGCAGAGGAAGCTGTTACCCTTCAGGGATCACACCAGCCTGTTCCTGTGCCTTCAGATCTGCAGGCTGGCTGTGCCCTGCTGCAGGCATGAGCAGCTGCAACTGTTCTGACCTCTTCTGGACACAAATTGCTGTAATCACTCCAGGAAATTTGAGAAATCTGGGGATTTTCTTTGCCATTACACTGTTGCAATTGCTTCCTGAGGACAAGGTTGACTTTAGATTGCTGCTCTTACTCCACACCACCCAAGGTTACATGTCAAATGCTGAAAACTTTACGTGAAAACGTGTCAGTTGAAGACTTATGGAAGTTCTTACCCAAACCCATGCAATTGTAGGGGTTTTTTTTAACAAACTACAGTAGAAATAAACATGACAAGAGACACTATGCTTGAGGTTACTGTTCTTCCATTTTATCTGCTGCTTTTAAAAGCCACTAATTTAAACAGCAGTAAAAAACACCAGGGATTGCTATGGATCAGTTCTGCATAAATTACAACAGTATTGTACCAAATACATCCAGTTTTACTTATCTCAATATTTTTTCCTCCACTGCCTAATGCCTTTTCACTTGTGGCAATTCACAGGGGTACTGCACCAGAACCCCTATTAGACAGCTGCTCTGATTCATACAAGGATTAAAAAAACAGGGCTTTCATCACTTTGCTTCAAATCTTTCCTGGTTCTCCAAACTCCATTCCAAAAGATATTCCAGAGGGTCAGTTATATTGTTACGAAAATTTATTTTTCAGAGTATAAGCTTATTTTTGTTAAAGAAAGGATTGTTATCTCTTCAGTGCCTAAGAGGATCAAGTCTCAAAACAACTGGCATCTCAGCTGAAATGGAAGGTAATCTGTTTTTAGTAAATAAGTATTTTATCAAGACATGGACACATGATGCAGATAAAATAAGCAACAACAAGACATTTAAATATTTGAGAGAAATGAGAATTAAAATAGGTGGGACCAGATGCATAGCTTTTCTCCAGACTATACATGAAAAACTGATCTGCATTACAGCAAGCACGAAACCCAAAACTACGTAATCATTTAGACATCAGTGGCACCAGGATAAGATTAATACCAGCCACAGCAAGTCTTATTCTCTT
Source organism: Merops nubicus (assembly GCF_000691845.1). NCBI lineage: Eukaryota > Metazoa > Chordata > Aves > Coraciiformes > Meropidae > Merops > Merops nubicus. The sequence goes on along the minus strand of NW_008624234.1, from coordinate 6,871 downwards.
GTTGAATCATTTCTAATTCCTACCTACTCCACCTCTAATGCATCCATGTCTACAGTACCTATTAACCTGTAAGAGCAGTGCTTGGCTAAAAGGGACATTCTTTCCACCTGACATTACAAATAATTACTTGGCCATCATACATGCATTTCAGCATAAGAACTGGAGCTCTATTCTCCAGTATTATCTCCCAGAATTAAGGATAACTTAGAGCTTTCCACCATAATTTCGATGTATCAATCCTTGACCATGTTAAGAATCAAGTGGGAAGAGATAGCAATGATATAGATAGATCCTATTCAAAGGCTAAGTAGTCTTGCCCTTTTTCTATATTAAATTATATAAATTAAGGTTTGAACATAAACTGGATGCTGATAAATCACACTGTGGTCCAAACTGATCTCATCTCATTTATACTCTAAACACAGCCCTACACCACAGGTTCTGAATGCTTTTTATCACTTATTTTGATCAAAGCTTTGACTGCCAAGAGAAGCCAAGAAAAAGCATGAAGCCCAATTTGCTGAGAACAAAATGCTGCTATTTAGCCAGACACCTGCCTAACTTTAAAAACAAGCATTAAGTTTCAGCACTTCAAAATGATGTGTTTGGCTATACAACTTTACCACATCCCTGTTTCAGATCCTAACATAGTCTCAGATCACTGCAATCATTGACAAACATCCATGCTTCAAGGGCATTAGAGCCATCTGTTAAGTATTGGAACTTCCACTTTGAATTCCAGACTTTGGTGCTTAGGACTTTTAATTGTTATTTTCTCCCTAGAAATGTGCACATCCTGCTAGCTTCACAGGCCCAGGGGAAGAACAGTCACATACCATAACCTTCAGTGTAATCATAAGCAAAGGAAGAAAGATCAGCAAGTCAACTTTACACCAAGGCAGCATCTCTCAAAGAAGCACCATATATGTTGGGCTCCAAGAGGGAGCACTTCAGAATAAAGGGGAAAAAAAAAAAATCAGTTTACTTTCAAGGATATGTTTTAAGTTCTGTAGTTTTCCATATCAACACTTGAATAGCAGACTTGCAGGAAAAGTCCTTATTAGATTGGATCATGGAATAAATTCCAAGGCAGTAACTAATTTCAGTCTACCCCATTATTTAATCTCACTGCAGATACTTGCAGGAACTCCAGTCTTAAGACCACAAGGAAATCCTTCACAGACCACATACACATACCCAAGTTATAGTAAGCATACTCACTTGTGTTGCTCCATGTTCAGTGTGGAGTAATATTTTAGCATATACTTTGTTTTCACTACTGTTATGTATTAAAAACCAAAATTTACCCTTCATGATGCAGAAGAATACTGCTCCAGCCCAAATTAGCTGAATTTACCCCAAAACACATTCATTTAGTGCAGTAAATCTGAAGTCTGAGAAAAGCCTAACAGCTTGACATCTACCAACCACACAATTAAGCAGCTATTTCCTGCAGAACCTGCATTTCCTCAGAAAGTCTGCAGCTCAGGAGGCAATTAACAGTTTCACCCACTGGAGCACTGAAGACAGTACAACAATGAACACAACCAGCTCTTTATTACTACTGTTCCCAGATATTAAAGAAAAAGCAATTAAGTCCAGAAGCCAGCTGCATGTTATTTTTCAGCACCCAGAATGTCCAACTTAAGTTCTTCACCCTCCATACCAAGTTTCTTCCTGTTCTTCAATAGATTTAAAAAAATCAATAGTTTGATTTGCAGCACCGTTTTTAAGTTACATACCCAGAAAGAAGCACAAGTCATAAAAGGTTATGTTGTGAAAGTCCATAAAGATTTAGACTTGCATTTTACCATTGTCGAGTATTACAAGACAGTTCTTTATTTTAAACATTAAAGTGCCAGGTTTATGTACAAACTATTAAAACAATAATAAAAAGGTAAACTTAGAACCTGCTAAGAAAGCAGTGAGGTCATGTAGCTGCCTCCAGAGTTTTCTGCAGAGTACTCAGCAAATTTAGGACTAGAACTTCTCAACTGCTTCTTTGTTTATGGGGAGAACAGCAGGAGCTAGTGGTCACTGCCCATAACCTTCTTGCAGAAGGAAGGTGTCCGTATCTTTCACAAAATGGAGTAGCATATGTTGCAAGAGATACATCTAAGCATTCTATGAATTAACACCCTTGGCAAAATCTAAAAGGGATTTTACTGCTGGAGCTACACTAGCCTCCCAGAAAGTATCAGTGCATCACCACACTTTTCAAGAGTGGGACTTTCATGCAGGAATCAAGTCACACTGACTCAGTATCTTTCATGTTTCCCAGCAAGCCGGGGAGCATCCACACTAACTCATGTGGTCCCAGTTAAAATTCCGCATCCAGCGTGAAGGAGTTGTCTGTGGGCTTCGACATGACTCCCATCCTCTGATATTCACCCACACGCTTCTCAAAGAAATTGGTCTTGCCTTCCAGAGAGATGTTCTCCATGAAGTCAAAAGGATTCTCTGCTTTGTAGATCTGAAAACACAAAGGCAATTCTATAGTCACTACAAGTACTCAGGTACTCGCATCTTAAATGTGTGAGAGCATTAGAGATCAGCTGGAAAGAATCTAACAACATCAGCAGGCTTACTACACAGTGAATGAAAATATCTTGTGTATTTGTTCTTGTCTTTTAGCTCCAGTAGAAGCACAAACTCTCATGTAGCTTCCTTTTGTGCTTTTCCTTCTGTGGGTCTCCAAACAGGATCTAGCAGCAGACTGCTAAATGGTTTTATAAGTTACATCAGTACTGCTGCAGCCATTTTAGGATTTGGGTTTCTGGAGGAAATTAAGCTTATCATTTGCCCATGAAAGACTCAGTATATTAGAGCCTTACCTTTTTAAATCCCAGTTCCAACATAAGCCGGTCTGCTACAAACTCAATGTATTGTTTCATTAAAGTGCAGTTCATGCCAATCAGCTTCACAGGGAGTGCCTCTGTCAAGAATTCCTGCAGATAATAGAAGCACTTTATGTACAGAAACAGGTACTCGCTTTGTACCTTCCAGGTTAATTTTATACCCAACAGCTCCCCAGCTTTCTGCTTAATTGTGATCAAGTTCCTAAGCAAGGAGCAGACAATTACCTGTTCTATGAGAACAGCATTCATGATGATTTCCTTCACTCTCTCCTCTGATGGTTTGTGTATCAAGTGCTTGAACATGAGGCAAGCAAAATCACAGTGCAAGCCCTTAAAAGGAAGTTTCATAAAATTATTTCAGGAACACTCATTTAGAAGACACTCAAATCAGTACCACAGAATAAATAGCATCATCTCAGCACCACCTTTGCACTTGCCACATTCAGCATTATCTGCAAAGAGCTTTCCACCTAACCAGAAGGAGGCATAAGCAAGTTCCGCCAGTACCAGCTGTACTTGCTACTGAGTGCAAGAGTTGGTGAGAACCCTTAGACTACTCTAGAGGAAGTAAAATACTAAGTTCATTCATTCTTTGTTGCAGGATCCACAGTGACACATTTATATACTTTATTGAGCTTTATAGACTGCCTGTTTCTAGACCAACTCCTGTTCTAAAACACAGGCTGCAAAATTCAATATCACCACTTTAAGCTACTGTGGCATATTACCATCTTAACTGCTAAAATTCAATTCATACCTCATCTCTGCTGATAAGTTCATTAGAAAAAGTGAGTCCAGGCATTAATCCTCTTTTCTTCAGCCAAAAAATAGATGCAAAAGAGCCAGAAAAGAAGATTCCTTCCACTGCTGCAAAAGCTACTACACGTTCTCCTGTTAAGAAAAAATTGACAGCAATATCACACAAAGCTCAACAGGATTAATACCCAGAAATTGCAAACAGACCTCCAAGGAGAATGAAGTTGTTTCTGATCAAGTGTACTATGGCTTGTCCTTAGAAACTATTAAAGGCTTCTGGTCATTGAGCAAAACTTTTAAACATGAGAAGAAATAAACACTAGAATAGCTACTAAGGAGCTAAAGCCAAGGCTTCTTCCCCCAGGTTAACCATCAATACCATCTTTCTTCAAAGACAGCACACTGAAAGAGAACTGTCATTTTAGCAGCTGATTTCAGTCAGTGTCTGCTCATCTTTGATGAAGGAACTTTGGCCACAAAGAATGCTTTAATACTATCAAAACAATGATCTGTACCATCTCATCACACTTTTGACCCAAGACATCAAAAGTAAGGCAGAGGAGCTACAGGCTCCAACTGAATGTCTCTGCTAGAGAGAGCTGCCCAAAACAGTTCTGGGGACATGACAAATCTACAGTGTAAGTGTACAGCCAAGCATATGAGGGCTGCCACATGAGCTACCATTATTCAAAATACCAGCAGTTTTACAAAGATTCATATCAGTAGCTCATCTGCAAGACTAAAATCTTATCCCCAGAATTACACCAGATCATGTACTCTCCTTGTGACAATAATCCCAGTGAACTGTGAAGTTTGGAGAAAGGGTGGTTCCTCTATTTTCAGTGAAGGAATTCCACTCTGCTACTCAAACATACTCACCATATGTTGCTTTCTTGTCCCCAATCCAGCACATGGCCCAGTCAGCCTTCTTTTTAACACATGGTAATGTTTCAATAGCATTAAAAAGAAATTCCCTGAGAAGGGTAGAACTCATTAGGATCAGACAGCAGCATTAGTACAATAAGCATTCACTGCCATAGATGGTCTCCCTCATTTACAAGTGCTCTGCACCTTCACTCTGATGATTAAGTCTTCTTCTCCATCTTATTTTGCACCAATCTAGTTCTGTTTGCACCCATCAACTCTCTTTTCATTACCTACCCACCACATCAACACCAGCTTACACAAATTCTCCCAACAATATCAAGGGGAGTCCTGTTCTATCAACTACTGTGCTTGAACAAGGCTTTCAGAGCTACAAATCAGCCAGCCTCCACTTCCCAGTGGTAAGGCATCAGAGCTCTCAGGTAAGCAGTTCTTCCTTAAACATTTACTGGAATTTATAGAATTGCAGAATGTTCTGGTTGGAAGGGACCTCCAAAGGTCATCTAGTCCAACCCCCCTCTTATCAAGCTGCTCAGAGCCTCATCAAGCCTGACCTTAAATGCCTCCAGGGATGGGGTCTCCACCACATCTCTGGGCAACCTATTCCAGTGGTCTATAACCCTCACGCTTAAGAATTTTTCCCTAACATCTAACCTAAATCCAGCCTTTTCTAGCTTAAAGCCATTGTCCCTTGTCCTGTCACTAGGACTAAGCATTATTTAAGCATCTCAGAGTAGAAATAGCAGGACAGCTCTGTATAAAGTAGTAGCAATGTATCTAGACTGCAAATAGCATTGCAATAACATTTTGGTGGCAGGGTGTTGGTCTGACACCAGTGTAAGTCAGTCCAGGCAACTCAAAGCCCTGTAGTTTTAAGACACCATTATTTAACCAGTTTATCTTGTTATGAAAACTTTACACTTAGTGTTTATTTTTAATGAAGACCAAAAGCCACTTTTCAGCAAATGGGACTTGCTTTTTTTTTTTACCCCAATCAAAGTAGTCACATGAGTAAGGGCAGCACATGCTATGTAGAAGTGCTAGCTGTTAATTAAATGCACTGAGGTTTCAAAACTACATTTTATTCAAAGGGACATCTTTCTCAGATAAACTCTCCTAACCTAGCTCTCTACAAGGTGCCTGAGTCCTCCATATGAGCACCAACTGCAACTTAATGTACTCCCCTTATTTGATTGTTCCATTTTTCACATAGTTTCAGCTTCACTCTTAGTCTAAACAAGCTCTTGCTCATACAATTCAGAGGAGATATTCTGAGGAAAAGCTGCTTTTAAGCAGCAGTGGTATTTTATATAAATCTAGTTTAGAGCCTAAAATTAGCCTTAAAATCAGAGTGACTGATATGCATTATTTAAACCTCAGCACTTAAGAGTGTTGAACTTATCATTGAGCAATACAAACCTCTCTTTAGAATCTTTAATGTAGGTGTCAATAAGAAGACTGTACATTTCTGAATGTATGTTTTCCATGGCAATCTGGAAACCATAGAAACAACGAGCTTCTGTGACTTGTACTTCTTGACTGAAGCGCTCCACCTAGAGGAAATAAAGGTGTGTTTGCAAAAGCATTTACAACTTGGTAGGCTAGAAGCATGGATGCTGTCTGTAACAGCTCTTGCTCAGCCCACAGAACCCTTGTCAGATTAATTCCAGGCATGTGGATTATTAACAGCAATATGAAGAGCAGTAGCCCCTCACAGCTCCAAGTTTTGACTTATTCTTTGGTTCCAAGAAAATCAGGAAAATTTCTTCACTTTATTATCCTCCACTAGAGAGAAGAGAATTGAGGGTGGAAGGAGAACAAGGGCTCTGAACAGTCAGGTGTTGCTGTGAGGCCAACACTTGGTGCCCCATGGAGTGGGCAAACTTGCAGATTACAAAATCAATTTGCTAATTAGCATAAGATGTCGTAACACTGCAACACTACAAGATCTCGCAATCAAGCTACACCAGCCATCAAGCACATCAAACATGTAGGTATCTGGCTATTTTCACCAAGTGATGTTTTTGTCAGGACTTCCTACACACTTACCAAGTTTTCATTGACAATGCCGTCGCTGGCAGCAAAGAAGGCGAGGACATGAGAAATGAAATACTTCTCCTCAGGCTTCAGGGACTCCCAGTGCTGGATGTCTTTGGAAAGGTCCACCTAAAACATCACCAGAGTGATGAAATACAGAGACGGGGGCTCCAGGAACGTGGCCCGCAGCGGGGCCGCCGGGACCCGCCCGCCCCCTCACCTCCTCCGCCGTCCAGAAGGAAGCCTCGGCCTTCTTGTACATCTGCCAGATATCGTGGTACTGGATGGGGAAGATGACGAAGCGGCGGGGGTTGTCCCGCAGCAGCGGCTCGTCC
>NW_008624233.1:4055-10045 GCF_000691845.1 Merops nubicus | reverse complement strand
TCCAGGGGCCACCGTGGGCGGAACTTTGGGATGCCCAGTTATCTTGTAGGTTAGAGCTAGCATGCAGCCCCAGCCCTGCTTTCAGCATACTTCAGAGCTCCCCAGGGGATCCTTTGTCTCCTCTGTCTGGTAGGAGCCATCACGAAGTGCTGCTGCCACTCCTCTCCCAGGCTTGGTGGGGGACAGCCTGGTCCTGGTTCCTCCTCTTTTTCAGGGCCACTTCTTTGAAGTCTGGAAAGCAGGTCCTGTTTGGTGTGGAGGGGAGCAGTGGCAGGGCTGCCCAGCCCATGGCGGTGTCTTCTCTTGCTATGCAGGCTCGTGATGACATCCTGAACGGTTCCCAACCTGTCTCCTTTGACAAAGACCGCGAGTTCGCTGGATACCAGTGCCAGATCCAGTTTGGGCCACACAACGAGCAGAAGCACAAGCCAGGCTTTCTGGAGTGAGTGTCCTGGGGAGACCCAGGTGGCTTGCGTAGCTTGGCAGCACCCTCACTGCACAAGCACATGGGGCTTGGGTATGCACGTGTCTCTGGAGCAACCCCTCTCCTCACTGCCACACAGTGCCCAAGTGTAGAGTTCCGCACTGTCTGCAGGGGCTGCCAGCCCCCCATCCTGCTCCCTCTGTCACCCCTGGGACATGCAGCCAGCTCTGATGTGCGGGACCCCAGCCCACCATATGCCTGCCCTGATGCTATGAGGGGCTGCACCCTTGGCACCCACACTCCACTGTCAGCAGGGCAGCTCCTGGGGCAGCCTTCATTCCTGCAGTAACCTCTCCCACACCCTTCCTGCCCCCAAAAACTCCCAGACCATGCCTGGGCAGGGGTTTGTCCGAGACTGTGGATTTGGCCTCTTTGTAGTTGAAAACAAATGCCAGCTTCAGGTTCTGCTGCTAACAGCTGGCTTGGCTGTCTCTTGGCAGACTCAAGGACTTCCTGCCCAAGGAGTACATCAAGCAGAAAGGGGAGCGTAAGATCTTCATGGTACGTGCAGGGGAGTGTTGAGACCTGGGCTTCTTCTTCCACCTTGCTAAAGGTTGAGGCTGCTCTTGTCTCTGGAGGCAACATGTTGCTGCTCAGCGGGTGAGAAACAGGAGTAGGAAGCTGTAGGTGGGCTGACAAGGCAGATTCTGAGGTTCCAGAGGTCAGAGGGACACTGTAGCAGGGGCAAGGGATGCCAGTGGGTTGGGAGAACCAGGAAGGGGTGTGACTGGGTAATGGTGGCATAGCCAGGGGACTGTGGTGCTAGCATGATGTTCTCCCTTTGCTCTCGCAGGCCCACAAGAACTGTGGGAACATGAGTGAGATTGAGGCCAAAGTTCGCTATGTGAAACTTGCCCGTTCCCTCAAGACCTATGGGGTCTCCTTCTTCCTGGTTAAGGTAAAGTAGCAGCTCTCCTGGCAAAAATTCCCCTTCTCCAGCATTTCTCCATCTGTTGTGTCTCCATCCAGCTGCTACCCCTCAACCCATGTTCCTCCAAGTTTTCCTTGTGTCTCCCCTGTCCACCTGTTCTGGCTTTCCATGTGTGCTGCCTTCCCACTTCTGTAATTTTCAAGTCCTGTGTCATGGTTGTCACCACCTGAAAGTGTGACCTTGGAGGTGTTTGGTAGCCAAGGGAGCCTTTAAAGGTCTCTGCCTGGATGGATCAGTGCTGGGGGCAGCCCACATCCTTTCTGTTGCGTTGCGGCCTACAGGAGAAGATGAAGGGGAAGAACAAGCTGGTGCCACGACTGCTGGGCATCACCAAGGAATGCGTGATGCGTGTGGACGAGAAGACCAAGGAAGTGATTCAGGAGTGGAGCCTGACCAACATCAAGCGCTGGGCAGCATCACCCAAGAGCTTCACTCTGGTAGGGACCAGTCCTAGTCCTCCATGTCCCCTCCCTGGTGGTGGCCTCGTGGGGGACTGCTCTCACTCCAACCCCTCTCTTGGGTATTGCCCCATGGTGGGGCAGCCTTGTCCTCCTTGGTGCCTCTCTTGGACCTTGTTTTGGAGGCGGGTGCTTGGGTGCTTAGCACATACCAGAGGGGCTCAGGACGGCCGCCAGTGCCCTGCTCCGGTGCTACCCTGTGCCCTGCTGTTGCAGGATTTTGGAGATTACCAGGATGGTTACTACTCGGTGCAGACGACGGAAGGGGAGCAGATCGCTCAGCTGATTGCAGGATACATTGATATCATCCTCAAAAAGGTGAGGCTGTGCTAGGAAGAGCCCTGATAACTGGCTTCTTTCTAGAGAGGGGTGCAGGGTGTCCTTTCTAGCTGCCTCCAGCCAGCCACTGGTGTGGTGCTGCTGGAGGAGCTGGAGATGGGGTAGGGTGGTCCTCTGGCCCTTGTACAGTGCTTGATCTGTACAAGGTGGGGAGGGCTGGGAGGTATGTGCTGGCTGACACGTTTTCTCTTCCCCTCTGCAGAAAAAGAGCAAAGACCACTTTGGACTGGAGGGGGATGAGGAGTCCACCATGCTGGAAGACTCTGTGTCTCCAAAAAAGTACGTCCTCAAGGAGTAAATTAGCTGCCAAGCAGAAGTTGAGTGGAGAGCAGACTCCAGCCAGGCTTGCAGTACAGTGTGTCTGGAGAAAGAGCTGCCAGTCCTCTGGTAGAGGGATTCTGCCACTCTAGGAGAGCCTGGTGCCGGGGCCATAGACATTTCTTGACGTGATGTTTCTCCCCGTTTCAGGCCAACTGTCTTGCAGCAGCAATTTAACCGTGTTGGCAAGGCAGAGCTGGGCTCGGTGGCTCTGCCAGCCATCATGCGGACAGGGGCTGGAGGGCCAGAAAACTTCCAGGTGGGCACGATGCCACAGCCTCAGCTGCAAATCACCAGTGGCCAGATGCACCGAGGGCACATGCCTCCCCTGGTAAGTTCTCCCTGTGCCCACTGTAGTGTACAAATCCTGAAAGGTGTCCACTGGGCTCGTGTAGACCCATCCATTTACATTCATGACTCAGCATTGGCTTGCTGGGTCTTCATGGCAGGAACTCTGTGCTGCTGGCCTCATGTGCTTGCTGGCCTGGCCAAGCTCGTGTCCTCCCACACCTGCTCTGCAAACCTGAGTTACACCTTGGCCAGCAGCCAAAGCCTCTCCTTCAGGTTGAGGTGCCCCGAACTGCTGTGCCTGGCCATCCCCACCAGTACTGTGACTTGCCGCAGAGCCCTGTGCCTGGCTTTGGTGCCCCCCGTGTCCTCCACCACTGCAGCTGGAGAAGTGCTTGGAAAGGCCATGAGTAGGCTGTTTCATTTGGCCCTACTGAGTCTGCTGTGGAGCTTGCTGTAAAACCCTTGTATGATCCCCGTGCATCTGCTCTCTGAGAGCTGTTTAACTGTGAGACTTGCTTGTGGCCACAGTGGGACAGGGCATTTCCCAGTGGGAGGTGCAGAGAGGAGACCCCACTTTTTCCTAGGTGGCACCTCACCCTTGTGGAGACACCTACTTAGAGCACTGTCATCAACAGCACATTGGGGTGGGGGGTGTGTGCAAGCCAAATATTTAAGCCTAGATTTCAAGCCTCCAGAGTACCTCAATCTGTGTGTTGTAGACTTCGGCCCAGCAAGCCCTGACTGGCACCATCAACTCCAGCATGCAGGCTGTGCACGCAGCCCAGGCCACGCTGGACGACTTTGAGACCTTGCCGCCCCTCGGACAGGATGCTGTGAGTGCTGGGTGAAGGCAGGGTGCTGGGGGGAGTCTTGCTGGAGGTTCTTGGCTGGGCTGGGTGAGGTTGGCCACATTCCCAGGACAGGTTTCAGCATCTCCTGAGAAGATCTGCTGCCTACAAAGAGGTGGGGTTGTGTCCCACTGTGGGGGCAAGAGTGGAGGGAATGCTTGGTTGTGTAGCTTTGTCAGGATGGGCTGGGGAGTTTTCTGTGGTCAGAGCTCTTCTCTTCCTCATCTCTGCTTCCCTGCATCTCCTTGTGCGAGCATGGGTGCAGCTACCTACCACCTCCACCACCATAACCTGACCCTGTTCTCCCCACTGCAGGCATCCAAAGCGTGGCGCAAGAACAAGATGGATGAGTCGAAGCATGAGATCCACTCCCAGGTGGATGCTATTACTGCTGGCACTGCCTCAGTGGTCAACCTCACTGCAGGTGTGTGGAGGCTTGCAGAAGAGGGGTGCCCCATCTCTGGAAAAAGTTTGGTGTGTCTTGCCCGGCTGAAGGTCGTGGCTCCTGTGGTCCATCAGAGACCAGAGGACCTAGCCTCCCTTAACTAGAACTAAATCAGCTCAGACGGCTACTAACATGCCTGTAGAGCTTGCCATGCCCCCACAGCTCACCCTGCCTTCACGTCCCTGCCTGTGCCCAGTCCAGCCCTTCCTCCAGGTCCTTGCCTGACCAGCCGTCCCACAGACCGGGGGCCTGTTGTCCAGCCCCTGCCATAGCGCTGGGTACAATCGTGGCATGGCGCAGCTGCCTTTCTACAGGTCCTGCTGCCCAGACTCAGCTAATGTGACAACCTTTCAGGCTTAGGAGCCAGAGGGTCTCTCCCCTGGCTCGCAGGAAGGAGTATCACATTGGTCGCAAGGTCGGGGGTGCTCTTGGAGAATCACTTGAAGTGCATCTCATCCTGACTGGTCTCCTCCCTGAGCAGGGGATCCAGCGGACACAGACTATACTGCCGTGGGCTGTGCTGTCACCACCATCTCTTCCAACCTGACGGAGATGTCCAAGGGTGTGAAGCTGCTGGCTGCGCTGATGGAGGATGAAGGAGGGAATGGGCGGCAGCTTCTGCAGGCAGCCAAGAACCTGGCAAGCGCTGTCTCGGACCTGCTGAAAACAGCACAACCTGCCAGCGCTGAGGTGGGGGGCACGAGGGGCTGTGGGACTGAGAGGAGGGTGAAACCCAAGGGGAAAAATTGAGTGAGGTTTTAGGGGTTGCTTATGAGCCTGGTTTTGATTTTACCTCGTACTTTTCAGCCTCGCCAGAATCTCCTGCAGGCTGCCGGCCTTGTGGGCCAGACCAGCGGGGAGCTGCTGCAGCAGATTGGGGAGAGTGACACTGACCCCCGGTTCCAGGTGAGTGCACCCAGGAGCAACCAGGATGCCCACTCCCTAAAACCATCAGCCTTTGTACAGGACCTGGCAGGAGGGCTCTGGGCCAAAGCTTGACCAGTGCCCAGCAGTGACTTTGCTGAGGGAAGGCACAGGCTGTTGCCCAACTCTGTGCCTAGAGCCACAGTGATATAACGCTTCTTATCTTATGGGTTCCCATGTAGATCCCAGAAAGCCGGCGTGCTTGGATCCTGCCTGCCTCTGACCCAAAGACGGTAAAAGGGGGCTGTAGGCATGGCTTGGTTGTCCATGCCTTCTCCAACATGAGGAGTGCTCCTCTGGGGACTATCGGCTGAACTCTCTGGAGAAGGGCTTTTGTCAAAAATCTGCTTTTCTGGTGGTTAGCTCTTGGAAGTCCATGCACTTGGGTCGTTGTTTGGGCAAGCGCTGCCGTGGGAATCCTCCCTTGCAGCTGCCTCAGCTCCTGCCTGCCCTCCTTCCTGTGGGAGCTGTTTGCCTGCCACTGTGAAAAACTGAAGGTGACTGGAGCCTTGTGGGGATGTTTGTTTTGACTGACTGGCTTCCAATAGCTTGATTTCCCATGGCTGTTCCAGCACAAGGGAGATATCACACTGGGCTGGGGAGGACAATCTACGTATAGTATAGACCAAAACAGCTTCCAGAGAGGAATTTGTTTGTGGTAACCGCACAGCCTCAGCAAAAGCCGAGAAGCCTGACAGATAGCTGAGGGGAGCAGAAAACCTAGCCATGACCAGAAAAACTAGCCATGGAAGCTAGCTAGGGCAGGAAGCCATGCTTGGCCAGGTGGCAGTGCCAGGAGAGGGCAGCTCCAAGGGGCAGATTTAAGACCTGGAAGACAACTTGCACACATGCAGTGGGATGCTCTGCCTTGCAGCTGCCAGACCTGAGTGTATCTACTTCCCTCCTTAGACTGGGATGCAGGAGTCTGGGGACTCTGTAGCTGGGTGCATGA
>NW_008624233.1:3296-4024 GCF_000691845.1 Merops nubicus | reverse complement strand
TGCCCTGTCTGGAAAGGTGGCGGGTTGCGGCGGGTGTAGTCTTGGCTTGCAGGAGGTGAAGGGGTGCTGTGACACTTGTGGCTTGGTGGCAGGGGTGTCGCTGTCAAGGGGCCTCCCGCTGTGAGCACGAACACAGCGAGATTACAGAGGACGCTGCCCTGCGTGCCAGGTGGGTTCTTTGCCCCAGGCATTTTCTGTCCAGTGCTGGTGCTGCTGGTTTTCACCAACAGTCTGCCACAGCAGCTAATCCTGGAAGCTGTGACATGCTGCCATGCCTGATGCCCTGTGGGAAAGCAGTTTGCCCCTGTTGTGTGCTGACAGGGCAGTCCCTTGCCTTCTGTGCCACCCCTAGGGGAGAGGAGCCTGGTGCTGTGTCTCACCTCTCCTTTAGTCCACAAATGAAAGTAGACATGTAGCTTGTTGCTGACGGGCTAGAAAATAACACCTGCAGTATAGGTGACCAGTGTAGGGAGCATCTTCTGCTCACCTCTTGCTGGTGGAGTAAGCCTGTTGTCAGGCAGCTGCCCCCAGTGTGGCTGTGCCACGGCTGGGTTGTGTCTGACAGCTGACTGGAGGGGCTTGTCATTTTTTTTGCCATTTGGCTTTGCAGCACCAGCAGTTCCTTACAGCAGGTTGTCACTGTGGCACAGTCAGGGGCTTGGCGCATGGAATGGGCAGTGAGCAGGTTGTGGGTGTTGGGGTGATGCTGAGTGTCGCCCGAGGTGTTC
>NW_008624233.1:2803-3087 GCF_000691845.1 Merops nubicus | reverse complement strand
TGACCCTCTCTGTCCCCCCCAGGACATGCTTATGCAGCTAGCGAAGGCAGTGGCCAGCGCTGCGGCCGCGCTGGTGCTCAAAGCCAAGAACGTGGCTCAGAAGACAGAGGACTCGGCACTGCAGACGCAGGTGATCGCTGCGGCCACCCAGTGCGCCCTCTCCACCTCCCAGCTGGTGGCCTGCACCAAGGTAAGCAGGAAGGATATCCCTTGCCTCGGCACTGCCTGCAAGCATCACCTGGCTGGTGGCAGCTACACAGTGGAGAGTAAGGCAGGACCCACGC
>NW_008624233.1:2395-2712 GCF_000691845.1 Merops nubicus | reverse complement strand
CCTTGTCTGGCTGCCTTGGGCTGGGGTCTTTGCCACTGTGCCCAAACAATGAATGTCCTCTTTGGAGGAGCACAAGCTGGGGACAGCTGTCCCTGCACAGCTCCTGCAAGGAGGCCACCACGCTCACTGCCCAGACTTTCTTCTCCCTTCCAGGTAGTGGCTCCCACGATCAGCTCACCAGTCTGCCAGGAGCAGCTGATTGAGGCTGGCAAGTTGGTGGCCAAGTCGGCGGAGGGCTGCGTGGAGGCTTCCAAGGCAGCCACCAGTGATGACCAGCTCCTGAAGCAGGTGGGGGTGGGAGCCACGGCTGGAACACC
>NW_008624233.1:1227-2380 GCF_000691845.1 Merops nubicus | reverse complement strand
CGCCTTGGGTGGGCAACCCATCGGGCGCTACGACCAGGCCACTGACACCATCCTCAACGTCACTGAGAACATATTCAGCTCTATGGGAGATGCTGGTGAGCACAGCTTATGACACCTGGCGTAGAGCATTGTGGATGGGAAGGTATCGGGGAGCCCATAGGACTTGCTAATGGCCACGCTTCGTTTCTGTCCCAGGGGAGATGGTGCGGCAGGCTCGTATTCTGGCCCAGGCCACCTCCGACCTTGTCAATGCCATCAAAGCTGACGCAGAGGGAGAGACAGACTTGGAGAACTCACGCAAGCTGCTGAGTGCAGCCAAGATCCTGGCTGATGCCACTGCCAAGATGGTGGAGGCTGCAAAGGTCAGTGGCATGGGGGAGGACGAGCGCTTGGTGTTGAACAGGGGGGTGAGAAGCCCTTGCGTGGGGGAGCAGTTCCAGAGCAAAGTCCTGCAGTGAGCTTGAGGACCTGTGAGTGGGGCCCTCCTTGAAGCTGTGGGTGACAGCAGAGGAGCTGTTAGCTCTGCTGCCTTGAGAGGCTTTGGGCATCTCCCAGGCACCGCAGGCAGCCAGGATGCCTGGAGGTGCTCCCCAGTGTCAGGACCCAGTGCTGCATCAGGACCCAGTGGCTCCTGCAAGGTGTGATGGGTTTCCTCTTTCTCCAGGGAGCCGCAGCCCACCCGGACAGCGAGGAGCAGCAGCAGCGGCTGCGCGAGGCCGCGGAGGGGCTGCGCATGGCCACCAACGCTGCAGCCCAGAACGCCATCAAGAAGAAGCTCGTGCACAAGCTGGAGGTGAGACACTGGGCAAGGGGTCCACAGAGGTCAGGCAGGTATGGTCAGCAAGTGAGACCTGACCACGAGCTCCCACATCCCTGCACTTCCCAGAGACACAAAAGTCCTTTTCATATACAGCGTGGGTGCTGCATCCCGCAGAGCCCTCCACACTGCTGCCTTCCCTTCCCTTGTGCACACCGTGTCGCCTTGAGGTGCTGGGCACCAAGGGTGCTGGAGATGAGATACTCCAGTGTCACAGGCAGAGGAGCAGGAGGAGAGATCTAGGTGGAGCTGGGTCCTGGTGTGTGGTGGGGCAGCTTGGGGCCAGCTGCCCCAGGGCTAACCCATGCTTCCCCTGACAGCATGCAGCCAAGCAAG
>NW_008624233.1:296-1198 GCF_000691845.1 Merops nubicus | reverse complement strand
CCTCCAACAAGAACCCTGCGCCCCAGCATCAGCTGGTGCAGAGCTGCAAGGTAAGGGCCTGGGCATGATCCTGGCATCTCCTGCGCCCCTTCTC
The DNA here is from genome assembly GCF_000691845.1 of Merops nubicus. NCBI lineage: Eukaryota > Metazoa > Chordata > Aves > Coraciiformes > Meropidae > Merops > Merops nubicus. The sequence continues at coordinate 1,104 of NW_008624233.1, read as the reverse complement.
CACCTGCCTTCTCCTGTCAGCTCTGTTGGGGTTCCATGCTCAGCTGCAGTGTGATGGCAGGACCTTGGGGTCCTCATGCAGCTCCGCTGGGAGCCAATCTTGTGGTCACTAGGCCTGGATTAGATCTGTCTCCTCTTGGCCAATCCTCTCCAGTGACCCTCTTCTCTGGTAGGTGGTGGCAGAGCAGATCCCGATGCTGGTGCAGGGTGTACGAGGAAGCCAATCCCAGCCTGAGAGCCCCAGCGCCCAGCTGGCTCTCATTGCTGCCAGCCAGAACTTCCTGCAGGTACTTGCAATGCCTAGAGTGTCCTGCCACTGCTCTGGCATTGCAGCTTTCCTATCACTCCTGGCCCTCCCAAGACACTGGGAAACCTGCTGCACATGGCCAGGCGAGAGATGCTTCACATTTGTCCTTCTCACGGCTTTTTCTTTTGCCCCGGTAGCCCGGTGGAAAGATGGTGGCTGCAGCCAAGGCCACTGTCCCCACCATCACAGACCAAGCCTCAGCGATGCAACTCAGCCAGTGTGCCAAGAACTTGGCTGCAGCTCTGGCCGAGCTCCGCACGGCCGCCCAGAAGGTGAGAGGTTGGGTCCTGTCCCACAGCCGTGGGACCCTGGCTCACAGAGCAGCAGGGGGACAGCAGGGACAGCCTGGTGACAGGTCACGGTCTCTGCCGCAGCAGGGTGGCCTCAGTGATCGCCTCTCTCACCTTGTCCTCCATGGCAGGCTCAGGAGGCATGTGGACCCCTGGAGATAGACTCTGCGCTGGGCCTGGTGCAGAGCCTGGAGAGGGACTTGCAGGAAGCC
>NW_008624233.1:0-265 GCF_000691845.1 Merops nubicus | reverse complement strand
CGATGGCAAGCTCAAGCCCCTGCCAGGAGAGACGGTGAGGGTGTGGGGAAGGGTGGCACAGGGTGACATGGGGTGGGCACTGGCGCGGGAGAACCACCAGAAGGGGCAGCCCACCACCATGTCCCCACTTATCCCCCTCGCAGATGGAGAAGTGCGCCCAGGATCTGGGGAACAGCACAAAAGCCGTCAGCTCTGCCATCGCTCACCTCCTGGGAGAGGTGGCCCAGGGCAACGAGAACTACACAGGTAGCATCCTCCACCGTGG
>NW_008624232.1:0-6260 GCF_000691845.1 Merops nubicus | reverse complement strand
GCCTGCCGGCAGCTGCTGAGCCCGCGGGGTGGTGCCGAGCTCCGGGGGGAATTCGGGTGGCTGTGCCGGGTGGGGGGAAACGAGCACCGGGGAGGCCGCTGAGGAGCTGGTTACTTGCAGGGTTTTGGCTTTGCGTTCAGTGGAACTGTAAGGTTTCAGGAATAACTCCCCAACTAAGCGTGTGCTCATGCATACAGCAAGAAGCTACCCTAGTAAGGAACGTGGAGCAAATCGAAGTAACATGCGCTGGTGGAGAGATGATGGTTGGACTTGATCTTAGAAGTTTTTCCTGCCTTAATTCTATTGTTGTTTTTCCTGATACCTGACTGGAAGTGTTACGTTTCCTCTGTGACCTCTTTTTTTACAAAACTTCCTACCCAGTTCTCTGTTCCTCCCTTGCTTGGGCTTCCTTCCAGTCGGGAAGGGCCCATGAGCTGGGTGACCAAATGTCTTTCATCCTTGCCACTTGTATATCTTAATTAGGAATCTAAACAAGCTCCCTTATCAAAGGGAGCAGGTGTCCGAAGTAAGGAATGATGCTGGTTCCAAAAGGGAGCTTCCCATTCTGACCAGCTATACTGTTTTTCAAAAGAGTGTTCATTCTACACCGTCAGCTTTTCCTTTTCTCTCCCCCCCTTCTCCGTTTCCTGCCCCTCGCTTGCTCGTTGTGGATTAACAGCTTCCAGCCATGCGCTCCCGCCGTGGCATTGCAAGGCAGTGGAATATTAAGCCGTTTTAGCTCTGCTAGAACGTCAGGCTAGATCTAAACTACAAATATTAATTCTTCACACTTGTTTAAAACCATAATCTCCGTAAGCTTCGCAGGCTTGAGTAAATGGTCACTTTCATGTGTGTTTCATTCCGGTAAACGCTGTTTGTTTTCACTCTTGCTAAAGTTGTCAAAACAGTTAAAGGACTTCTGTTTGTTTGTTGCTTTTACCGTAAACCACAAATAAACAAACTCGTGGTTTGGGAAAACTGTTCCCTTTCCTTGCTTTGACTCTGGCTCACCTGAGGAAGCCCAGCTGGGTAGTTCTGTGCTCCCCGTTGCTCCAGTCTCTCTCCCAGTCTCTGACCCAGCTCGCAGCAGCAGAAGCCACGTCCTGCTGCTGATTTCTTTCCCATGGACAGCTGAGTTTACAGTTTTTTGTGATTTATGCCCACCCTCGGACAACAATGTTTTTACTTAGATGGGATTTCTGTTGTCTTAAACATAATTTAAACCAGGATGCAATTATTTTCATCAGACTGGTATGACATCTCTGTGAGAATGCCATTAATTTACATTGTAATGGTAAAGGGGCTTTCTCTATGGAACAAGTCACTTTTTTTAGTATGTGTCAGAGGTGAAACTGTTTAATTAAAAGCATGTTACCAATCAAACTTGTACTGTTTTTTTTTTAAACAAAATGTAAAGTTGTCTTGTGTTTTCATGGCTTTCATTCAGTAAATGACAGTATTTTTACAGACTTGATAGGCTTTTTTAATGCTGCAATAGCTGTATCAGATATTAGTGCTAGGTAGGAGTCTAACGGGCATTTCAAATGAATTCTGAAATCTTTAAGTTCTAAGTCATGAACTTAAAAAAAAGACAGAGCCTTTAAGCCTTTAAAGCACAATGTTCAACACCTTGCCACTTGAGAGGTGGATGTTGTGTGGAGAAACCATTTCATCTTCAGTCCAGAAGGTCACCGAGTGTTGCTGAACCTGTAATATTTGGGGGTTTTTTTGAGATGTAGTGTTTCTTGTCAATATGAGCAGACGTTTTTTTTGTTGGCTGTTGAGAGCATTTGAAGAACAGACAATAAAGACGTTAAAATATATAATCCACCAATTGTTTTCATGAGGTCCTATTCAAAAGTCCTTACCCACTGACACAGGCTGTGCTTTGCTGTGCTGCTCCTCGCCGTGAAGCTGGACTAAAGCAAATGAAGTGGGTTGCCTAGACAGGCAGAGGCCACTGACCTCCTTTGGTGATGAGAACTTCTCGGGATGTTATGTTAAACCATAATTAATTTCTTTCAATGTGCTGATATGTTTAGCTGTAAATCCAGTAAGTCTTCAGCACTGTCCTTGAAACTAAACATCAGTTGGGAGTTATTTTAATTCTGTTTATTCTGTGCTTTTCTGCTTTCCTGCTTCACTTAAAACAAATTCAGTGGGCTGGGGACAGAAGACTGAATATAAAAGATGTTTTTAAAAACATAGGTTCTGCAAGTACCCAGACAGCAATCTGCAGTTAGCTTTGCACTCCAGGACGTGGCAGCCTGTGAAGCACAGACGGGCTCTACCTGCCACGGGTTTCCAGGGACTGTGCAGAGGGGCACAGAAAATCTTCCTCAGGACTAACCAGGGGTGCTCCATTGTCAGTGCAGGAAAATAATACCCCAAACTCTGCACATGTTACAGGGAATTTATTTTCTGTGTGACTTTTTCTCTTAAGTGGAATCCGCCGTACTTGAAAGCGCGCTGAAGGTTCAAAACCCCAAACCAGCTAAATTAGTGTCTTTTAGCAGAAGTCAGATGTTAGCTCTGCAGCTTAACTTTGACCTTCTGCCTTGGACCACCTACGTTCTGTAAATCTGCTGTGCAGCGTTGTCTGTCAAACGCCTTTTCCCCGGGGAGGAATACGGCGCTTGGTGACGGGGAATGGTGTTTGGAAAGGTGCTGGGAGGACCAGGGGTGATTACATGGCACATGCACAGAGCAGCCACCTCAGGCTGGTGTTCCAGCTTTTGCACTGAACGTGAAAGCAAAGGTCTGTGTTTACAGCTTGCAAAGGATCAACTGAAAAATAAAGCTGATTAAAACATTTGTACCTTTAACCTGTAAATTATTTTCTAGAGTTCCTCTCAGTATGTCAGTTCAAAAGCAGTGGGGTTGTTCTCCCAATGTCAGAAGTTAGAGGAGGAGGGAAGGGCAAGAGGGGGAAAAAAAAAAGAATTTGAAGCTGTTTTCCTAGAAACTAGATAATGAGAGAAATGCCTGAAAATAAGGATTAATAGTGTGATTGGTACGTTACGTGCTTTCTGTTTTAAACAACACCGAGTAAAACACCTCCCCCCCTTCTATGGAGAAATTGTTTGTAATTGTATTTCTTCTATTGTTTTGGAAGTATTTATTCCTTCTTCCTTTAAAAGGCAATTGGCCTGTGTCACCTTTTTTGACAGCAGCAGTTGGTAATTAATCTGCAGACAGTACATTCAGCATTTTCAGTAGGAAATACTGTTCCTGCAGCTCGTGGTGGCTGCGACAGCCCTGGGTATCCTTTCTCATTTTGTATGGTTTCTTTTTAAGGATAATAAAATTTCTGAGACACCAAGCCCTTAATGGGTCTGGTTTTCTCTTGACCTTAAGGGAACTGCAGATTCCCAGATTTTCAGTTTACTTCTCAAAGGCAGACCTTAGTCTGTATTGTGCAGAAGCCAGCAGGGACTCTGGCAGTATGAAAGTGTCTGTGGAGCAGATAACAATATAAATCAGTGATTTTTAGGTATATTTAGACTTGATTTTTTTTTTTCCACTTTGTGCATAACCTGAACTTCCAAATACAGGGTACATTGCTTTCATTTAAAAAAAAACAAAACAATGGTGGAAGTAGTTACAGATTTAGGGCTATGCTGAGCAAAGGTTTCTTTTTAAGTGCCTGCTTTCATATGAAGGACCAACAAAACTGGCTTTTTGAGATAATCCTAGAGTGACTCAATTGAAAAAGCAAGGGCTTTAAATTTTCCATTTAAAAAATCCTGTGAGTTTTGTGACACTTTGGATCTCCTTGTGGTTCTAAGACGTGTACTTCGCCTCTCGCCGGGAAGCTGAGCGCTGGCTTTTGGCTGAAAGTTAAGGAGCCCAGTATGCCGCTGATGGGTTTTCCTCCTGTTTCCTTTTCAGCAGCATAGAATGCAGAGGAGCCTCTGTTTCTCCCAAGACAGCTCTGCTGCTCTGAAAGAGGGGTAGCAACATGTAGGAGGTGGGATTGAGGCGGATGAGTGGAAATGAAGACTGAGAGAGCCAAGGCAGAGGCGGGCGGGAATCTGTCGGGAGAATCCCTGTGCTCTGAGGCAGCAAGGTGCTCCAGCCTGTCTTTGAGCCTGCGAGTGAGAAAGATGCTACAGCATAAGGTGTGGGTGCTGCCCCGAGCAGGGGCCAGGCAGGGGAGTTTGGGAGATAGCACAAAAAGTACAGGGATCTCAGGAGCACCAGTGCATGTCCCATCACTTAGATATTTGTGAAACAAAAGGAGCTGCCAGAGAAGTTAAATTTAGTGCCAGTCCTACCTACGAGCACCCGAGTTGAAACTGCAGCCATGTGAACTGTGTAATTACAGTGGTTATGTAGTGTTTTTATAAAGAATATTGTGTGTAGTTACAGGGCTTAGAAAAAAATCTGTGGTGTCTTGTTTCTTTTCTCTAGGAAAAAAAAAAAGTCATATCCCATTGGGATTTATTTAGTTTATTTTTCTGAACTTCTGGATCTTTCTGAATGCATTTGCATAAACATATTTGAAAGGTTTTGATGCTTGATGTATCATTTTCAAATTTCTGCCTGTGAATAACGTAAGATGAGGATATTAAGATTCTTCACCATTTTCCTAATGACTAAAATAATGCACAGAAAATGATGAATAAGTTTAGAACAGAAGAAGGGTGAACGGTTGAACTGGAGGACAGTGAGAACGACTTGTAGACAAAGTGAACTTTGCTGGCTGTTGGAGGTGGAAGCAGATGGAGGAAAGCTTGTGCTTTGTGAGAATTAGAAATTAATGGGAGATTTATGGCCATCTGTGATATGGTTTTGTGTAAAGCTGAGTTGACTTTTTTCTATATCTGTGTTTATGTATAGATGTTTAAGGCTTTTCTTCACAACGTCGCTAGATTATAGTGATGTGTCACGTAATAAATACAGAAGCTTTTAACCGAGTAGATGACTTAATTTCTGAGGAGTTGTAATGCAATTTATAATGAAAATAGCGGAAATTTTGGGGGAGAAACATCTGTGTTCAGACTTTCTTAAATTACATTTTCTTCTATGCTGTCACCCTTTTCTAGCCAATTCAGTATGACCAGAACAGATGTTCAGAAAACTTAAGATGGTTTGACTTGAGTCTTGATAATGAATAGGTGCTGTAAGGTTGAGTGGACTAGTGAAGGTGTTCCTTCGAGCACTGGTACAAAGCAGTGCATGAAGCTAGTTAATAAAGTGTTAATAAAGTGTTTTTTCAGTGTGAAGTTACAGAACTTTAAAGCTAACCTTTTTGGAAACGTATTTGATAAAGTGAAATACTTTTAGGAATCTCTTTTTCTTAAATTTTTCCTCAATAAAAGGGTCCTAATTCAAGTTTATAGGGCTAATATTGACATTTGGATTATTGCAGTGCCGATGGTTTTATTTAATGGTGGCACTTGGAGGTTGTTATTGTCACTTAGGTAAATTGATTTTGAGCTGAGGTGAAAATGTGACAATGTGGTTCTGGGCTGGATTAAGTTGACTTGTGTGCTGGTGAGGTTGATGGAGGGGGTATGTGTGTGTTTGGGGGAGCAGAGCAGAGGGGAGGGGATTTTTTTTTTTTAAAGCAGACTGGCTAAAATAGATTTTAAAATTCTTCAAAGGTTTCATTCAGCTTTTTCTGTTTGAACAGGTGATATAATTGGCAAACGAAATAATGTTTCTGAACTAAGAGAAACAAAGAATTTCCCCCTCACACTTCCCATTTATAAAGCCTCTGTTCATTTGTGTTATAGATTAATGCTCTTTTTTATCTATTTTTAGAGGTTTGCTCTTTTTACCTCTGGCTGATGGGTCACAAACTCGTCATTACGTGTAGGCTCTTTTCATTTCCTTCAGGTTGTTTATGGCGAAAGATACTAATGAACAACATTTCATTTTACACCGGAATGCTTGTGGAAGACTCCAGGGGTTTGATCTTGTAGGGGCATTTGTGCCGTCAGTTGTTCTTTGTGGGGAATCTCCTCTCCCCACACAAGTAAGGTGTCAGCATTGCCGATGTGGGCGCCCGTCGGTACACAGGCGTGCCGAGCATCACGACCGGTGAGGTGCACAAGGAGATGGATTTGTACTAGTAGGGATTTTTTTGCCGTGTGACAGATAGGTTAATTGATGTCAAACGGCTGCTTTGCTCGCCCTTCGCCAGCTCCTGCACCGGTACCCGGGAGTGCAGGTCAGTGCTCCAGCAGGCCAAGCCCAGGGTGTTTTCTCAGCCCGGTCCGTGGGTCTCTCTCTCCCTGCCCAGCAGCTGTGGG
>NW_008624231.1:0-9826 GCF_000691845.1 Merops nubicus | reverse complement strand
CCTGGGGCTCCTCTTGTCACCCCACAAATTGAGCGGACACAAGAGCTTTGTGCTGGGGACCCTGTGTTAGTGTACCTGTGCAGTGCACTCAGGGAGATAGCCTCCTGGTGCTGGGCTCCCTGCAGAAGCTCTGGGGAGTGAGAACTGGGAGATTCTGGGCTCCTAGCAGCTCCTTTTCCCTTGTGGTACAAGAGCGCAACCTAAGATCAGGTGCCTTTGCTTGGCAATAAATCTCCTCAGGCTGGTCTCCTTCCACCTCCCAAAGTGACCAGTGTGGGACCTCTGACCTGTGCCTTTTGGGCAAGCTGCCCTGCTCCAAGACAGCTTACTTCTGGCTCTCTTGAGGGGCTGATGCTGCTCCAGTGCCTAGAGCCTAACCGAGGCTTTGGCTGCAGCTTTTTAGAGGAGGGAAGAGCCATTATAACAAGCTTGAATTATTTTCAGCCAAGCAGAGCTGATTTGGAGAAGGCTCCTTCCCTGGCCAAAAGGCATAGCTGACAGTCAGGCTGTTTACCAGCTCTCACATTACAGGTCTAATTGTGGAGGAGGCAAGTCCGGTGTCAGCCGCTGGTTCAAATCAGAATGCACAAAGCCTGCCTGTTAGATGTCACTGCCAAATTTCATGCCTTCTGCTTCTCCCTCCTGGTGCTAATGAGTTCCCCTCCTCATCTCCAGTGCTTCCTGATGGGCCTGAGAGCACTGGCCAGCGCAGTGATGTTGAAGTCCAACAGCAGCCGGTGCCTGCCTCAAGGGTGAGGACAGTGCCTTTCCTTGCTGAGGAGGAGCATGCTGGATGGCCAGGTTCTCTTCTGCAGGGCACAGTGCCTTACAGCTTCCTGGGCCACGCTTTCAGCAGAGGACGGTACTTGGCCAATGTGCGTGATAGGCAGCAAGCCTAGTCTTCTCCCAGGGCTTTCATCTGCTCCTTTGAGCTGGGCTAGGATGGTCTCAGTATTGATGCCCATCCTTGGAGGTCTTCTGGAAGGCTCGCCCATGTCACGTAGAGCACCAGGTTGGGTGTGCTATTGGCAGCCCTGGGGCACATGCTTAGAGCTGCCACAGCTGGTCCCCTCCCAGGCAGGGTGCTTGGGGAAGCGTGGTGAGAAAGCCAGCAGACACCTTTTTCCAGAATATTTTTCTGACTTCCAGCAGCTTGCAGTGTGACTCTTCAGTATCAGCTTTGTTTCCATCCTCTGAATAATGTCATATACTTGATAGATTTTGTTGTCTTGCTGTGCACCCTCTGCACCTGAGGTGCTGAGCAGTGGAAGCTCCAGCACATGTCCCTGGGGGCCTCCACCAGAAACCTCCCCAGAGGCTCCATGCAGGAGGAGCCAGGCTCTGGGGTGGTGTTACTGGGTGATGGGTGCCTCTCCAGCAAGCTCACTGGTGGCAGTGAGCACTGTGCACAGGTTGGAGCGTGAGGGGTGCTGGGGTGGCAGTGCTGGAAAAGCCATCCATGTGGCTGGAAAGCTGGCCCTGCCTGGGGAGGGTTCTCATGACCCAATTGCTCACCACGCTTCTGTTGCAGTGGTAGTGACTTCTCCCCATCAGGAGCATCGAGGGGAGCATCCATGACGGCACTCCCTCTTTGCCATCCTTACAATGCAGCAGACGTTTTCTGGCATACACAGTGCAGGATGCTCACACCTCTGCCTAGTGTTGGGCTCTGCCTGGCTGCTCGCTCCTCTCCCTTCAGCTGGGCAATCCTGTGAAAGCACCAGGGTCTGCTTGCTTGGAGGCGTTGGCAGGACCAGACCTTAGCCAGCAGTGCTGGCAGCCCAGACAGGAGGAGGATGAGCCCGCAGCTGCTTCCCCGTGGGCAGGCAGTGGAAGGCAGCCTCCGCTCGGCTGCCCTGCCACGTTCCCCGTCACCCACGGAGCCGTGGGAAGCTGACCTCATGTGTGTACCCCTCCGGGGGCTCACTTCCCTGGCCCCAGAGTATGTGCAGTGCCAGGCTGTCCCTGCACACCTCCCCACCACGAGACCATGAAGCAGCAGCCCTGAAGCTAGCAGAGGTGAGCAGCTGGGGAGCTTGTGGGCTGGGAACCCGGCGCTGAAGGTCAGGTCCATCCTCCACACGTGGTGAAGTCCATGCTTCACAAGCCTCATACTGGGATAGAGGTTAGGGCTTACACACTGTGCCTTGTAATAGACAAGGCACAGTATGGAGCTTTTCCTCCCCACAGTTTTTGAAGTGTTAGCTGGAAGGCTATTCGGAATAGAAGAAGTCAATTAATTTGGAAACACGTGGGAATGTAAACAAGGCTGAGAAGAGATGGGGAGGGTCCTGTGCTAAGGAGCAGACAGAGGGGACCACTGCCAGCCTTTGTACCTTGTGATGGTGCTCAGCAAGTGGGGATAGGAAAGAGTGGGCTGTCACCAACTCTGGGAATCTCACGTGAGATTTATTTTGGAAAGAAAATAAGCAGCAAGCTCTGACAAGAGTAAGTAGAGACTGAGACAGTAATGGAGGAGATAGGTGGGAGCTCCAGCTTGAGTCCTGCCTGAAGATGACTAAGTCCTTAGCAGAAGAGCCAGGAGTAGGAGCCAGGTTCCTACCCCTAGGAGCAGCTGAGCTTTTAGCACATCTGTAGCTACTGCTCAATAGTGAAGTGTTGCTTTGGTGGGAGGGGATGACAGCACTTATCTCTGCCCCAGCAGCTGAGTGATGCTTCTGGCAAAAGTCCAAGATAACTTGGAACAAGGCAAGGTTTCAGCTAGCCACTGATAGCTCATGGGCTCCTCTTGGCCCCCCTTTTGGGACAGATTTCATTTTCCCTGTGTCCTGCTTATCGAGGGTTAACCTTTTCTGTGTCAGGATACATCTTTTAGTGGGACAGATGCCTGTCCCTCTGCAGCCCATGTTGCCTGGCTCCGTCTCCTACGACGTACTTCATAACCTCTTTCTTCTTACAAAGAGGTTATCCTCATTTTCCCCTGCCACAAGTCTTGAACAGAGGTGTTTCAAGTGATGGCCCAGGCAATGCTGTCTCTGTAAGGTTCTGACCATTTTCTCCTGCTCTTTGGTCCTTTGCTGGGAAGCAGCGGGTGGCACAAGCACTTGAGAAGCTTGTTGCTGTGCCCCAGGCTGCCAGCTCTGCATGCTTAAAAATAGTGTTTAAATGCTCTCCTGGGTACAAGAGCCACACAAGAATTTCATAGAGCTTTTTAGGGAGCAGGAGGATGATACTTGAGACAAAAAAAAAAGCCCTCTGCACCTGCCAGAATCATCCTCCGATTTGCTGGTGGGGTGTGATGGGTGCCTGATAGACTGACAGGTGCCATTGCTTTTCCTTGCTCCTGGCGTGTGCCCTCAGCAATTTGAAATTTGTGCTGTGCCAGGCAGAAAACCTCACTGCTGGAAGGTGGAGCTCAGGGAAGGGGTAGTTACTCTCCCCCTCCGCCTGTGAGGGCATCACTGGTTACCAGTTGCAGGATAAGTAACTAACTGACGTTGGCCTTGAAATCTGTATAATGTCCCTCTGCAAATTGAGCCTCGCAGCCTGTGTGAGGCTGTTCACGTGGATCTGAGCTCTGCAAAGCAGTAACTAGCTCCCCAAAAGCTGTCGGATCAGTTAAGTGATGTTCCACTTCTTCCTGTGGAGAGGTGGAGTGAGCAGCCCCAGACTGTCACAGGAGGTGGTGGCGGAGGCAGGGTTAGGTCCCAGCTCTCCTGGCTCAGCTGTAACTGGGTGGGTTTGAGAATACTTCAGAGGGATTCCGTGGAGGGATAATTCCCTGAGCTTAGTGACAGTGTGTTTCCAGGGCTCTGTACAACCTGACAGACAAAGATATCTGCAGTACAACCTGACAGACAAAGATATCTGCAGTGACTCTTGCATTTCTTGGTCTCCTGGACCTTTGGGAAGCTTTGGGCCGGTGCATCCACAGCACCTTTCTGAGTGAGTGCAGGTGGAAGGCAGGAGTACCAGTGTGCCGTGTCCCTTACAGCCCTTGTGCAGCAGAGGGGTCCTGTGCCCACCCCAGTGATGGCACATCAGCAGGGGAGCAGGCAGGTTCCGTGGGAGTGAAAGGATGGGAGATGTCTCAGGAACTAAGAAATTTCCAGAGTGTAGCATGAGAGGAGGAGAACACTTTGCAGGTCCTCGCCTGCTGCTAGATCGCTCTTGCTTCACCGAGAGTCCAAGGAGGGAGTCCAGCCAGTGCAGGTGGACACAGGGAGGGGGGCTGGCTTTGCAGGGCAGCCCAGGCGAGGGGCTCCATCCCAGTGAGCCTTCCCCTGGCAGGACTGGCCGCGGTGGTGCTCCTCAGCTGCTCTAGGATGCTTCCCTCTCTCTTCCAGGCTCTCCATCAGCTGTATTATGACCCAAACATCGAGAACAAGAACTTGGCTCAGAAATGGCTGATGCAGGCGCAGGTCTCCCCTGAGGCGTGGCACTTCAGCTGGCTGCTTCTCCACATGGACAAGGTGCCCGAGATCCAGTACTTCGGTGCCAGCGCTCTCCACATCAAAATCTCCCGTTACTGGAACGACATCCCAGCTGACCAGTACGAGAGCCTCAAGTCCCAGCTCTTCACCCACATCACCCGCTTCGCCAGCGGCTCCAAGATCGTGCTGACCCGACTGTGTGTGGCGCTGGCTTCCCTGGCGCTCAGCATGATGCCGGAGGCTTGGCCCTGCGCCGTGGCCGACATGGTGCGCATGTTCCAGGCGGAGGACTCCAACGTGGACGGGCGAGCGCGGTGCCTGGCGCTGCTGGAGCTGCTGACGGTGCTGCCCGAGGAGTTCCAGACCAGCCGCCTGCCGCAGTACCGCAAGGGCCAGGTGCGCAGCGTCCTGGCACAGGAGTGCGGCTCTGTCTTCCCTTTGCTGGAGCAGCTGCTGCAGCAGCAGGACTCCCCGGGTTTCATCAAGCAGAAGGTGTTGAAGTGCTTCTCCAGCTGGGTGCAGCTGGAGATCCCACTGATGGACTGCGAGAACCTGATCCAGGCAGCTTTCACCTCTCTGCAGGACCCAGAGCTCTTTGACACCGCGGTGGAGGCTGTTGTCAATGCCATTTCTCAGCCCGATGCCCAGAGGTAAGGGCAGCCTCTTCCGGGTGCTAAGGGCTGGGGTTCCTGGGCAACAACAGGGGAATGGTGTGGGGAGGAAAAACCTCAGGCTTTTTTCTAGCTACCGTCAGCCCTGGAAGTGATGATGACAGCGTTTGGAAGTGGGAGATCTTAAGAGCAGCTGGAGGCTGCTGGTTTCACATGATTGGTCCTGGAAGGCTTTGCACAGTAGTTGATTTGTGGGGGCCAGGTAGTCTTGGGCAGCCACAGCCCATCTCCACCCTCCTTCTCTCAAGCAGATGAGGATGCTCCCTTTTGCTCCTTGTGTCACATTCAGACCAGGGAGTAGCTGCCCAGCTTCTGGCAGGAGGACTTCTGAGACCCTTCTCTGCCTTGTGCTGCTGCTCCAGCCGAGGAGCTGATACGATGCAGATAATAAAACCAGACCTGTCGGTCTCCTCCCTGCTCCAGCAGCCTGTGCCAGCTGAGGACCTGGCCTTTCTTTGTGGCCGTGGCTGCCCCCAGAGCAGCTGGGAGCTGGGGCAGGTCCTGGCGGGGCCGTGCTGTGGATTGCCATTTCCTAGCTTCTCTGCTTGGCCGCGTTGTCTGAGCTGCTGTCAGCTCGATGCCCGCAGGAGGGAAAGTACATCTCTCCTGGTTCCTGTAGCCACATCCCCTCCTGGCTGCTTAGCAACCTTCCCCTGAAGATGCGCGGGCTAGGCTGAGCTGCTGCTGCTGCTGCTGCTGTTCATCCCCGTGCACCACAGCACATCACGCAGGCTCCGGCCCTCTGCAGCCCTGCGGATGCTGCTGCCGCTGCGGCTCTGAGCCCTGGTCCTGCCCTTGGCGCCTGGGGCTGTGCTCTTTGATGGCAAGGGGGTTGCATCTGGAGACTGCAAGTCCCGATGCACAAAGGGACCCATCAGGGCCATTTGCAAGTGTTCGGAAGATGACCACAAGTGTCTTTTCCTTGTACCCAAGCCCTTGTAGCAGGATTGGTGTAGAAAATGAGATGTGAGGTGACTTGCAGTTCTGAAATGTTGGAGTCTGTCTTCGTCCTTTCCATTTCCCTTGAGTCTCAGAAGTCCCTTGGCTGTGATTACCCACCTGTGTGCAGGAGCCAGGCCCTGCAGCGCTGTTCCTGAGTTGCATTAAAAGCCTCAGCTTTCTGCTGAGCTTTCAGAGTGAATTTTGGTGAGGTCTGTGGCTGGCAGTGGAGTTTCTTCTCTGCTTCCATGCTGGCCCTGCTGTGCAGAAACTGGTCTCATTCGGTCCTGCCACACTGGCTGCTCCCTTACAGCATCACTGGCACTTGCTCTCCATCCTTCTCCCTGGAGGCATCATCAACCACAGCACAGCATCCTCCTGTCTGTAGGTGGGTGGGCAGTGGCCAGGACAGGGCAAGCAGCCGGCCTGAAAGGCTGCCCAGTGTGTGAGCCTGGCACAGCCCCTGCTCCCGGTGCACGGGGACAGCGGTGGCATTGTCACAAGGACACCCTGCCAGGCGGCATATGGTGTTGGCAGTTCCAGGGAGGAGCAGGACCGTGCTCTGTGCTGAGATCTAGGAGGGCTTCTCACAGAGCCTCCGCTTCCCAGCCCAGTGGACTCTCTCTTCCCCTTTGTTCCTTGTGTCCTCCATCCCCACATCCCTCCTCCCACTTCCCCTGTTGCCAACTGTCCCGCCGCTCCAGCATTGTTGCTCAGCCAAAGCAGATCCAGCTCTTCCCCAAGCCCCCAGGGAGTCTCCTGACCTTTCTGTCTCTTATCTCCACAGTCTGGGAGATCCCTGTTGCTTTTCAGCTGCTCTCTTCGTCCATAGTCTCTCACCTTTGTTTCTGCAGAGACCTGGCTGCCCGCTGCCCTTGGCCACAAGCTCAGAGCATCCTCAGCTCTGGGCTGCTGATGTGGTCCTCTCCACAGCTTTATAGGGCGTAGCTACACGAGAGAGCTAGTCTCAGGGCTCCCTGCTTTCCTTCGGGTTCCCCATAGCATTATGGACCCCGTGTCTTTCCACCTTGCTCATCTCAGCCAGCTGGCTTCATTGATGTTGCTGTGGAGGCAGTCGTGCAGGTCTGCTTCTACCGTCAGCAGAAGTCTCAGTGGCTTCTGAACTTGGTTTCTGCTGCTGAGACTTAGGTAGCCCATGGGTCATCTTCCCAGAGGAGCACCACTTTGCAAGGCATCCGTCATGCTGTGGTTCCTCACCCCAGGTTCAGCTGGCTGCCACCTGTGTCCAGGTGGAAAAGGGCAGGTGGGACCTCATGGGCAAGGATCTCCTGGCCATGGCACTCCATCACCCTTGGGTAAGTCGTGTGTGCTGGCGGCTTCCATTTCCTTGCCTGCAAGGAGCAGTGGGTGGCTCTCTTGCCTCCGAGGTGTCACTAGAGATGATGCGGCAGAGATTCGTAGGTACAGAGTGTTTGAGCTCCTTACCTGCCAGTAAGCTCTTTGCACCCAGAGGAGGGGGTGTTCTGGGCATTGCTGGACACCACTCCTGTTAGTGTAAGGTGTTCCTGAGAAGAAGCCTCAGAGGCTTGGCCAGGAGCTGGCAGCTGGAGCACTGCTGAGCATACTTTCACTCTCAGGGGTGGTGGGGAGCTCCTGAGTTGCAGAAGGGCAGGAACAGAGATGTTGTTTCATCTCTTCTGCAGAGAAGGCTTGGGCTGGATTTTCCATCTCATTTGAGGATTATCCCCCAGCTAAGCAGATCAGAGAGCTCAGCAGCGCGTGCTGCAGGGGGAGAGCTGGCATGCAGCACTTGGGCATGGTCCTGCAGCCCCACGGGTAGTGTTGGAGTGGGGAGAGGGACCTCCATGTGATGTGTACCTGGGAGTTATGGAGCATGGGCATCGGACGCTGAGCCGCCTCGCTGAAAGCACCAGGGTGTTGCTGCAGTGGTGGAGCTGGCAGGATTGCACGTGTCTGGGTGGGATTACTTGGTGTGTAACCCATCCCCTCCTGGTCTTGGCATCTGGTGTTGAATCCCTGACAAGGATTTTTCACTGGAAGGGTTTTCCAAGGCCTTCATTAGAAACAGGTTTTTAATAATGTTGGGGTTTTCTCGTCAGGACGTGGCTCACATTTGGGATCAGAAAGGATGAGATTGTCTCATATGAGCTGCCCATAAAAACCCTCTGCAGGTTTTCCTCCACACTGTGGTATGGTTTGTGGAGGATTGTGGGAAGAGCAGAAGGAGGTGCTGGTCCCACGGAGGGAGCTATGGATGCTGCAGTTCGCTGGGCTTTGCAAAGGGACCAGGCAAAGTCGTAGAAGCAAAATTTGCTCAGCTGCTGAATACCAGGATAGCAAATCTTGCTCAGGAAGGCTAACGCAAATTGTTGGAGGGAAATACACAGGGAACCATCACCATATGGCTGCCACATTCATACAGTCTTTCACAGGCATTCCCAGGTTTTGTCTGCTGGAGAAACGCTGCTCAGCTGGGCGGCCAGGGGCTCGCCTGGGTTGGGACGGTCTTATCCTGTCCTACCTGATGCTGGGGTGCTAGGGGTGGGAAGTGGTGGCTGGCAGCAGGGATGGCAGGCACGGTGTCTGCCTCCTGGGGCAAGCTCTGCATCCAACCCAGGCCATAGTGCCAGCTGGTTACTCAGGACTGGGAAGCAGCACCAACCAGGTGGAGTGGCCTGAGGCTCTGTGCTCCTGGATGTGGAGGAAGGCAGGGCAGCTCTCATTGGCTTGGCCATGGCTCTTGGGTGGTTGGCTGAAACAACTCACCTAGAGCAAGAATTTCCCTCCTGGCTGAGGACCCTCATGTCTGTCTTGGTTTTACATCGGCATAGGCAGTGACCAGAGCAAGGTGGTGCTCAGGAGACATGGGTCACCCAAACTTTTCTAGAAGTCTTCACTAACACGGGATGAATTGCAGCATGGAAGCAAATCCAGGTGGTTCTTTCTGTTGACTGTGCAGGGAGTACAGAGGACCAGCTCAGGTCCAGGCATCTGCACTGTGAGTATTTCAAGGTAATCAGTAGGAATAGGATCCTTGTCATAAACTCCTGGTTGTGAAAACGTCTCTAGTGTAACGTGAGCCCAGTGCTGTGGAAGAAGGATGGCTTTGCCCTTCACAGGAGCAGTGGAAGGTCCCTGTGCCTTTTTGTCTGGGTACTGCCATGGCTTCCTTGGGCCAAGCTTGACTGCAGCCTCTCTTCCCAGGGAGAGAAGCTCATGAATTTCCAAGTTCTCCATCATCACCTTGCTCCCACACTGCCACATGCCCCACTCATGAGGCATCGGAGGCTTGAAAGTGGTTTACACAAAAATACCTGTCCCCTTTGCTGTGATTTCCTCTGGGGGAAAGGAGCAAGGGGAGGTGAGCCCTGGCAGCACAGAGAGACACCCTGGTCCCTCTTTCTTCTCCTGCTGGCCCAGACCTAGAAGCTGCCACCACCAGCACAGCTCTCTCCCTACATTGGTGGCCCTCATGGCTTTGTTCTTTCCTAAAGCAGCTGCAGCAGGAGCTGTGTGTGCCCCCTGCACCGAGTATCCTTGGCCCCACACCTGCGTGCGGTGGGGTGGGCAGCCAGGGAGGTGGTCGGCTGCTCATCAGCCTCCAGCAGGGCCTCTCTCCAGGGGCCCTGGGCTGCTTTTCACCTTGGCTGCCTCCTTCTCGTTGCCTTGGTTACCATCACTTCCAGGCAGCGCGGAGGGGAGGCTGCTGTACGTGATGTGATGTGAAGTGACGTGATGTGGGAGAGCTGTGCCCTGCTGGGCTGCGGGAGGGTGGGGGCCCGGGGGCCGTGCCGTGGGGCCAGCATCTTCCCTGGGTGGGAGTCCCCGAGGGTGGCTGCC
>NW_008624230.1:0-2954 GCF_000691845.1 Merops nubicus | reverse complement strand
CAGCTGCCCTCCCTGCCCCGGCCATCCTCCTGCCCCGGGCAGCCGCCCTCCCTCCCCTGACCATCCTCCCTGCCCTGGCCATCCTCCTGCCCCACTCCCCCCAGGCTCGCAGTGCTTGGACTCTGCGAAGAGTCTTCTCTCATCTCCCAAAATTTCAGCTGGCCACCCCTGGTAAACTTCCTTCACATCTGGCATTTGTCAACAACCTACTGCAGTAACATGCCCGAATCCTAAGAGGTGTTTCCACCACGACCCTGTTAGAAGTTTCATTGCCATCTCTCCGATGTGTCGTAACCACCCAAAATGCCACAGAAAACCCCACACGTTCCATCCAGCCCGTCCTGCTTCCCCCAGCTGGCTGGAACTGGGAGACTCCCGTCCGTCTGTTGCATGGCTGGTCTTACAGACCAAGACAAGTGTCCATTATTTTACAGCATTAAAGAGGACTTTGCAGGGAAATAAACTAATAGATCAAATGCTCCAAAATGTGTGTGAGAAGGAACAAGCACTGCCTGGGATCTCCCTGCATCTGAGGCCTACATGGAAATCCAAAATACACGACCATGAAGCAGCTTCCCTTGGGGTCCCTATCCCAGTTATCTGAAAGACTCCCTGTATTTCATAATCTTTTCTCTCTGTATGCAGTTTCCCATTTACATCCCTCCAAGAGGTAACACTGCTGTAAGGCTGGGAGTAAAGGATAGGACACATGTGGGAAGAAATTGGCATTTTCTGAGTAAATGTCTTGTTTTCCTTCTGGAAACTGTACTATGGAATGTGTTCTGACAGTAGAGGGAGTGCTGCAAGACTTGCTGCTTTCACAGGGCTCAGTTTACCACTGCACCTGCAATGACTCCTTGCAATCCTTCAGTAGGTCAAAATCTGTGCCAGAGACCCATGCCTTCGTCGCAGGACTGAACCCCCAACCTCCATCCTCTCTGGATGCTCCCTGTCCTCTTCTCCCACACCAAGCTCTTCCTCTCTCCTGTGCCAGCAGCTCTGGTTGGTCACAGCTCTTCTCCCTGTGCTAGAGCCTGTTGTTCTCAAGGAGGGTCTGCTGCCCCTTTTCCCGTATTATTCATGTTATCACAGATCCCATCAGTGTTCTTAGCCATGACCAAGGGCCAACCACCCTCCCTTTATCTCCCATCTCCACAGCAGAGCTCTGTCCTTTCCACAGCCCCGCTCCAGCCCTGGGCAAACACCTCAGCTCCAGTTCCCTTGCCCTTCTGCCTCTCCTTGCCCTTCTCTCTGGGCAGGTGCCCTTTGGGTCTCCCTGCTATTCCCACACCACGTCCTCCAGCTCCCCTCTAGCTGGGACTTGTGTCCCCTCCGTGCACAGGCCCCTCTTAACTCTTCTGAGAGGCGAGGCAGGAGCACCCCCGTGCTGGGAGGCGCTGAGGGGTGGCTCTGGGAGCTGTTGGATCTGCAGTGAACTGCAGGTGTTGGAAAGCTGCACTTGGATTCCACCAGGGCCAGGCACCCACTGTGTGCTCCCCGTGTATTTTTCCCTTTGTTTTTCAGGATCCTCTCTCCCAAATGAATGTCTGAACTATTGCATGCTTTTTATAGAGGGGGAAAAAAAAATATATGATGAAACTAACTTACTTCACTGCTTCAAAGCACAGAAACCCAAAAATGCCATCCAAGATGAAAAAAGCCCTTGGGAGGCAAGCCAAGGAAGCGCTGCAGAGACGCAGGAAGTGAACGGATCACGATCCATTATCATATTTAGCACTCAGAGGACAAAAAGACCCATCCCAAAGCCTTCGGAAGCTAAGACAGCAGATGGAGACACGAGGAAGAAAGTAAACTAGTCAAAAATAAGCATGACTTATTTTTACATTACATTGAACGTATTTTATCCTTCTCCCAGGTTTTCAAGATGCCACTGGCTTTGAGTGTGCCTGCTCAGTGTTTGTCTGGGGAAAGCTGTGCTATACGTTTGGACAGATGGGGAGCAGGCAGTAGGGGCTTCTGGTATCCAGGAAGGTGTAGGAGGTGCCTTTGTTTTTTTGGCAGTTAGGACATTGAAACTTAGGGTATTTGGGAAGGAATTCTCCTCCACATCCTGGCTGAAGGACAGTTCCTTCCATTTGCAACTAGTAGTAAACAGGCACCTCAGCAATCCTGTGTGACAGAGGGATCTAACACAACCTTCTTCCTCAGTAGGTTTTCGTGCTTGGTTTGTGGGGTTTCTTTTCAAAACATTTTCTTACCCATGGAAATCCTTCATAGATTTGTGTGTGTATATTATATATATATAAAATTTACTTTAGTTGCTTGTGTTATGTCCCCTGCATCACTTCTCAGAGTACTACATGGAAATGCCATATCTGCCCCCTCTTCAGGGTAGCCCCAATATAATGATGTGTCTCAGAATCATTAAATCACTATGGTTGGGAAGGACCTCTAGCATTACCAAGTCCAACCTTCATCCCAACACCCCCCTAACCACTAGACCACAGCCTCAAGTGCTGCATCTGCTCATTTTTTGAACACCTCCAGGGATGATGACTCCACCACCTCCCTGGGCAGCCCCTTCCAGTGCCTGACCACTCCCTCAGGGAAGAAATTCTTCCTAATATCCAATCGAAACCTCCCCTGATGCAACTTGAGGCCATTTCCTCTCATCCTATCATCATTAATTTGGGAGAAGAGACCAACGTCAGCCTCAGTAAAATATCCCTTTGGGTAGCTGTAGAGAGCAATAAGGTCACCTCTCAGTCTCCTCTTCTCCAGACTAAACCACCCCAGTCCCCTCAGCCAGGCTCCATAAGGCATGTTTTCCAGCCCTCTCACCAGCCTCGCTGCGACCTGCCCCAGCACCTCAATGTCCTTGTTATACTGTAGTGCCCCAAACTGGTCTTACAGGATCAAGAGATCAAAACTAGTGGTGTGAAACTGGGTACTTTAGACACACATTTAGGAATGCAGCTGCGAGAAAGGCTGTG
>NW_008624229.1:1759-2877 GCF_000691845.1 Merops nubicus | reverse complement strand
TCTCCCCAGTCCTGCTCCCCACCCCACCCTCGCACCTCTTTTTTTTCCCTTTCAGTATTAAAAAAAGTTTGTTCTCAAAGTCAAGCGCCAGGATCTGGTGGTTTTTCTCTTTCCTAAGAGAAGGAGAATTAAGCCTTCAAAGCGAAGATGCCATCAAGGAAAGGAGGGCAGAAACGAGAATCTACTCCCATAAGAAGGACGCCTAAGCTAAGGTACCCCTGGCTGGGCTCGCAGCGTTCCCGGCGATGCTCCTGGCCCTTTGCGCGCCCCCCACTAGTGCATCCTCAGCTCGGGTGAGTGCACAGCCCCGCTATTGCTTCCACATGTTCCTCCAGGAAATCATCGGAGTCAGATCTGTGAGCAGCCCCTGGTCGGAATGCTAACAGGATACCGTAATGCTTGTGAATAAACAGCAGGCTCCCAGCGAGTCGAAGGCATGGCAAAAACAAACAAACAAAAGAAACAAACCACAAAGCAACAACAACAAAAAAACACACCAAACCCCGAAACAACCCACGGAAAGAAAAAAAAAAAAAAAAAAAAACAAAAAAAAACACAACAAACACGCTGCACCCTGGAACTCTCTACCTGGGGACCCGGGGTATCCAGGGGCCTGAACCCCTTCATTTCTGGAGGGAAAAGTCCTGTCATGGCTTGGTTCGGAGCTGTGGGCTCTCACAGATTAAGCCCACGAAGACGTGCAGTTCAGCCCGACGGCAGCTACTGCCTGTGAGCTCCAAGATGATCAGGCTCGGCCTTGCGACGTCGGGCCGTAATTTACTGGTGTGAACGTATCTGCTTTAACATGCGGGGTGGTGAGGTGAGTCTTGGCGAAGTTCTGTCAGGATGGGATGTAGTGCGAGAGTTACTCTTGCGAAAAGAAAGGAGCAAAAGGAAGGGGGAGGAGGTGCCTTCTGTTTGCAATTACCTGCCTCATTTGAATAATGTCTTTGTCGTGATCATTATCGAGCGGTCGTTAACGGCTTCCACGTGGGATCTCACAAGACCCAGCGAAAAATAAAAAATGCAAACTGGGCGACTGGCAAAGCTGCCTGCTAGGCCAGGCTGGCGCTGCGGGCAGGGATCCCGGCCGGCTCTGCGGCCACCACCCCGCCGCC
>NW_008624229.1:0-1397 GCF_000691845.1 Merops nubicus | reverse complement strand
CCCCCGAAGGACTGGAGCGTTAGGCATCCCGCTAGCCTGTGTTTACGCGGCAACAGATGGAAGTTGCACATCTTGAACCAAACTGTGGCTCTCGGGCTAGAGCCGCTCTCGTCTGTTTATGCTCCCAACCTGCTCCCCGGGGGAGAGAGGGGAGGAGTCCCGCCCTGGGCCCGCAGCGCTGGCAAGGCTCCGGGCAGCGGGCAACGACGGGGCGGCTTTCGCTCCGCTCTCAGACGCTTCCAGCGGGTTCCGGGAGCCTGCGAGCCAGGCCCGCTCAGCATCCTCCTCCCCTGGAGGAGTCCCATTTTGTTGCAAGTAATGAGCCCTTTCCTGCGGTGCTCTCCCAAGGGTGATCCGGGCAGCGTTGAGCTGGCTGAGGCTATTAGGCAGGCTAATAGGTGGCTCCTGGCGGGGCAGGGCGGCCTCCTCCGGGGCAGGAGAAAGGGGGTGCCTCCACTCGGGCCCCGCGGGAAGCCCCGCCGTGAGGCTGCAGCCTTTTGTCTCGGCGGGAAGGCAGGTCTGGGTTTGATTATCGTTACCCACGTTGCAGCGATGCATGGTGAGGGGGTCGGCAGCCACTCGCTCACCCTTTTTACCTTTCGGAGCCAGGATGCCTGCATGGTGGAGAGCATCTACAGCCTGGAGCAGAGACCCCTCAAACCCCCGAGAGAGGGAGAAAGCAGAGTGGCCTCTCATCGCTTGTCGCTATAAATCTGTGCTTGAATCTATCGAAGAAGGAGGAGAACACAGCGGTGAGAGCTTCCTGAGACAGAGGGGGAACAAATCAGGGGACTGCCAAGCCCTTGAGGCCTCCCAGGAGATGTGCGCTGCCCGCAGAGGGGTTCTGTGTGCATTTACAGTCCTGCCAGGTGTTTGTTTTTTTCTTCCCCCTTTCCACAGCACCAGATTGCCTCATGTTGTCTGTTCAACAGAATCTGGCTCTGAATAGCAGAGAACCCGTGTCACCAGGAGAACAGGGAGCCAGACAAAAGAAATTAATGCTGCACAGCCTGCCTTCCCCAGCCTCTACTTTGATTCCCCACGTTGTTGGTTGAGGTAGTCCCCCGTGTCTGTTTTTCCACTGAGGTTGCTACAATGTCCATCTGTTTTGCTTCCGTTGTTGCATTTGGCTCTTGACATTAAAAGATGCCAAAACAGCCGTGGAAGCCTTATTCTTTGAAAAACAGGCTTTGTTTTGCCTTCTGCTCCCGCCCTGACTGTTCGACTGGGGCAAGATAAACAGGCCTCTCTGGTCCAGAAGCTGCCTGAACCCAGTTGCCAGGTGAGGTAAGGCAGCCCAGAAGGCAAGGGGAACACGGGCTGTTCCTGCGGCTAGCCCTTCTCCGGCGCTTCACTCCGCACTTTTTTCTGCCCAGGACCGCAGCCCCCGGGGGCGA
>NW_008624228.1:0-6951 GCF_000691845.1 Merops nubicus | reverse complement strand
CCCCGCCCCGGCCGCCCCGCGCGCTGCCGCCCGGCTGTGTTTCTTCCTTCCCAAAAAAGTGTGTTTTCCGTAAAAAAACGGTGACCGCGCACCCCATTTCTTAGCATGCTTGCCGCAGGCAGAATATATTTCTGTCTTGCGGCGTTTCTTTCAGCTGAGAGTTCAAATGAGTGTCAGGCGAGCCGAGAATCCCCGAGTTTGGGGATTGCACGCAGCGCCGGGTGGTGAGATTTCTATTTTTCCTTTTGAATTAAAACTTTGCTTCTGACAACACTGTCACAGTGGCAGCGGATTCGTGTTCCTGAGACGGTTTTTCACCGAGGTAGTGAAACTGGAGGTAATTTCGAGACGTTTTGTTAGAGTAAATTAGCTTTGAAAAGAAGCAAGTAACACAAACTAGTCGCTCAGCTCTGTATCTGGGTTGTGAATTGTTTCCCGTAACACGACTTCGTCTCTTCAAATGAATGAAACCTTTGGACACAGTGCCCGATTTAACTCTGCTTGGAGATGGTAAAAAGTAAAAGTTCGGTTCTCACTAGAAACGTTAATATGAAAAAATAACTCTCAAATCAGCAGGTAGGTACCTTTAACATCTCAGAACATGCAGTTCTTCCACTTTCCCTCAGTTTTCTGCATTCTTGCATTCATATTTGCTGAACTATACTCCCATTTTTTTTTCCTAAGATAATTCTTTTGATTAAGCACAATAAGTAAACACATTCACTTGTATGGTCTTATTTTAAGATATTTTATTTTTGTGCTTAATTTTACCCTGAATCACAGACATTTTACCAGCCAGAATCAGCAGCTGTACAGAAAAAAAAAAAAAAAAAAAAAGGAAGAAGGAAAGAATGGAGAGAATGGTGTGAGAATGGTGTGTATGTTTTCTTTATGAAAAGTAGAGATAATCCAAAAGGCATTTTTCAAATAAAATAATATAAATCAAGTGTTTTAACAAAAAAAAAGTGTCCTCAGTACTGCCAAGATAAACTGGGGCATGGCTTTTTCTAACACATGAGTATTGTAATGTGGGATAAACTGAATATCCATAAAATGAATTTATTCTTGGGATGAGTTGGATAGAGGAGTGTCATTGTCAGAAATACATAATACTACGTGGGAAATAATTGAGAAGCTGGCGACTATTTCGTATGGTTGAAAACACAATCATTTGGCTGCTTTCTTTTTGTCTTTCAACAATGTAATAGCACAGACCACCCTGTGGGATATTCACATGTAACAGAAATCTTTCAGACCTTCAGTTAGAAATGCAAGAACACATTTTTCTCCTACACTGATATTGGATAACTGCTTTCATGAAGGTCTTTCTTTTGAGCCCCTGCACTTGGTGACCTATAAAATCATAGAATTGTTTGTGTTAGAAGGGACCTTCAAAGATTATCTAGACCAACCCCCTTGCCATGGGCAGGGACATCTTTCACTGGACCAGGTTACTCAAAGCCCCATCCAACCTGGCCTTGAAAACTTCAGCTGAGAGGGCATCAACAATTTCTTTGGGCAGCCTGACCGAGTGTGTCCCACCACCTTCATCATGAAAAATTTATTCCTTAGATCCACTCTAAATCTATCCTTTTTCAGTTTAAAACCATTGCCTCTTGCCCTGTCACTGTCGGCCCTTCCGAAAAGTCTTTCTCCACCTGCCTTAGAAGTGCCATGCACATACCGAGCGGCCACAATACACTCTTGCCACAGCTTTCTTTTCTCCAGGCTGTACAACCCCAACTCCTGGATGGCTTACAGCTTGCTGTGCTGCTTTTCCAGTAGATTTCGGACTGACTCAAGTCCCCCAGCAGGATCAAAGCTGCAAACATGATGCTTCCTGTATCTGAATTAAGAAACCTTCAAAAACATCCTCCTCTTGATCTGGTGGTCTGTAGTAAATACCAACCATGACGTTTCTTTTGTTGGCTTGGCCTCTAAATTTTACCCATAAGCTCTCAATAGTTCTTTGCTGTTTTTCAAAGACAGCTTTGTGCAATCAATCCATTTTTTTAACATAGAGGACAACCCCTTTTCTCCTTCCTTGCCTGTCCCTTCTGAACAACTTGCAGCCATCAGCTGCAGCCCTCCAGCCTTGTGATTCATCCCACCACGTGAACTATAACTGTGCTGGACTTTACTGTTTGCTCAGGAGGATATATGGAAACATCCATCTTACAGAGGCATCTGCCGTGTCCAGGGCTGCCTAAGGCTGCTCAGCATCCTCAGTATTTTCTCAGGCAAGGAGCCCTCCTTGCTGTCTGTGCTGCTGGGCATTCATACCTTATGTATGTGATATTCATTCTGACTTAGGAGTGTTCCAGGTACATAAGGAACATAACTGAAGTAACAGAGTCACTCAAGGCAATTTGAATCTGGCCTTGATGTAAATGCAGACTTTGGATGATTTGGGAGACATCTTTTGCCTGTGGATGATGGATTTTATTTCATAACCAACTTATCATGACATTCTAAGGCATCACACACTGTTACATGAGTAAGAAGAATTCCTGTCTCAATAGGGGAGGGATTACAGCTGCATACTGTTCAGTATCGAGCAGAGGATGCTTCCCCATAACAAGAGGGTTTGTTTAAAAAGATATGGAAAAACCTTATTCATATAGTTTATGAATATAATAAAGTATATCATATTATTAAAATATCATTAAAATTCACATATAGAACAGTAATCTCTTAAGCTAAGAAGCTAAGACTACCATGACCAGAGGTATGGTAGGCACTAGGCAGAAAAATTAGTTATTACAAAGGCACCCATCCGTACAGATTTGTTCATTTTTCTTAACATTAGCTCCTTGCAAAAATATTCATTTTTTTAAGAAGTTTTATTTTGGTTCAAAGCAAAAAAGAAATAGATCCTTGATCATTTCAGACCACATGGTTTTTGATAACTTCCAGGCTTAGATAATTTCAAAAATCGGTTTAGAGCAAGCAATCAAGCAAGAGATCATTATAATTGCCAAGTTTCTTGCTTAGCATTTGATGTTGTCATGTGATATAAATATAATATGTATGAAAATGTTATTTTACTGTATGAATTTTTATGATCTATTAATGGTTTAATAAAAAGCCTAATTTTGCCAGTAGGGAATGTGGAAAGAAAGTAGATGGTCATCACTCTTCCTTTGTGTTTAACCCATTCCTTTAATAAGCTGAGAGGGTCACAAGGTACACAAAACATGACAAGTCTGGAAAATGTGTGCACAAGCTGGAGACCAGAAGCGTGTGTAGGGTGGAAACTCTGGGCATCACTAATCTGACTATTTATAATTGTTCACGAAAACATTCAAGATCTTTTGGGGAACACGAACATGTGAAGGAATGCATTTCAGTGCCTCATTAAGGTGACATTTGCTTTGCTGCTGCACACTTTGCACGTGCTGTCTGAAATCCCCCACTGCAGCATGCCTGGGCTGCTGTTGCCTGCCCTGTGTGTGGGGAATGGCATCTCTTCCCCACCGGGGGTTACTCTGGGGAAGGAGGCAGTGCTCTCGGCCCCAGGCCATCCACTCCACAAACAGCCTCAGGTCTGACACCACGTGGCCACGTTTTCATTTCTATTTCAGGATGCTGAGAACAGAATCTTACCTTTCATTCCTGCCTTGCTGCCAGCTGTATGGTTCTGATTTTTGTCAGTGTGGATGAAGAAGGAACAAACATGGAATAGCACACCTTGTTGCAGACCTGGACTGCTCTGTACAGTCTCCTACAAGCCACAGGCAGAGATTGAGTGGCTGAGCCACTTCCTAGCTGCCTAGGGCCTTGGCTCAGAAGATCTGCTGCTGATGGTGGGAAGCAATCAGCTGCATCACTTCAGGATGAGGAAGACATCTAAACTACCCTTCCTCCTTGTAAGCTGTGACAAACATGCAGCACAGCAGTGCAGGTGAGCACTGAGAAGAAAGCTGAGATACTGGGAAGCTGATAACCCATATCACCTTCCCAGACATTTTGAGGTTGGAAAACCTATGTATTTCAGAAGGAGCTTGTGCTCACCTTCCAGGTGATACCCAGGAAGGCATAGTGGGCTTTTTGCTCCCATGAGACACTTTGGTTGTGTACTACAGTCCCTAACTGCCGTTTCCTCCTTCCCTCTCCTCAAAAAAGGAAAAAAACAAAAACAAAAGCCTTGCAGGTTATTCCGGAAGCTTCCCTGACAAGCTTACAGCCCAGTGTTCACAGGGTAAGTGAATCTCATTCAGAGAAAGAGATCAGCAAAATCAGCAGGCTATACCTGGGACACCCCAACATTTTGATAATTCTGACCTGGCTCATGGGTACTCTGGCTGCCTCACCTGTCAGTATGAGTCCTGCAGAAGAAAGTGTTGGTCCACCACCAGCATCTTCAGCCCTACAGGATGCTGCCAGCTGTCACTTTGGCATACAGGCTCTTGAGGCAAATGATCAATGCAGCTCAGCTTTGGTCCACAGGTTCCCTGGGGTGTCTTTCTCCCCTCAGAATGCCATGTGTTCGCATCTCTGCATCCCCTCTACCATTAGCTCTCTTTGTCCATCTCTATTGCCTGACAGCACACAAACACTGAAGCACGGTAGTGAGGGTTGTAACTACTCTCTGTTCAGTTAGACTAAGAAATAGTCTGTCTGCTCTGGTGCCTCAGAATACCCACCACAAGCCTCTCCTCTCTGATCATAGCAATGTTCAACACATACCTTGGCTGAGCTGCTACAGCTCAGAACTGCAATTCAGTGCCACAAATCAGGACCCAGGACATGTGATAAGGGAGGGAAGAGTGGGATGTTGCACATTCAGTAATGACAAATGTTGCTTGTTGTAAGGAAGAAATGGTCGTAGGGAGGAAGAGTGGGAACAGGAGAGTGCTGGTATGTAACAAACTCCTGGGAACAAGGGGAATAACCAAGGGAGGCACTTCCAGGGGAGTGAGGTGGATAAGAACAGTAGAAGGAGAGGCGAAAGGAGGACAGAGCAGACCAATGGCCTTTATTATTGACATCTGTGATACTTTGCAGCTAATATTCATAGCAGCAGATGCAATATTGAACCCTGTCTCTCCAGGTCAGCAACAGGCCATCTTTATGCAAATCAAGGGGAGCCTGCCCTAGGACTATCAGATATTTGAGAAGGTGATGGCATGTCGAGCTAGAAAAAGTGATCTGTACAGAATCAGCAGGGAAAGCCAATATCTCAGGAGCTACTTGGAAGTGGCTGGACTTTTTACTTCAGTTCTCATAACTGTGCTGCTACTGCCACTACTACACGAGGTGGGGAGAAATGTGTAAATGACAGTTGTTTGAAAGGGGAGGAGATTACATATATTAAGTCTAATTTAGCTGCAGTAAATACATTCCACAAACGAGTTTAGCAAAGTTTAGGGGAGAGCAGCAGGAGGGAGCTGCCTGTACAAGGGCAGCTGAGCTGGGAGACGAGTGGGACAGAGAGACAGGCAGGGCCACGCTGTCACCAACAAGACACAGCCCCACAGCAGCCACACATGGCAAGCAGGACAGGGAGGGTGAGGATGGTCAGGGACAGCTGCAGTCCTCGGTCACTGGGCAAGCCCACAGGGACGAGGCTGGGATGAAGTCGAGCCAGGGAAGTGCAACCAGAGGAGTCAGAGATGCACAGGCAGAGCATATGAGTTAAAGCCTGAGAGCCTAAATGCAACTCCAAAGCCCAAAAATTAAAACTAATGACTGGAGGGTAAGATCCTGAGAAACGCTCAAATGAGTCACCTTCTAGTCTGGCAAAGGTAAAGGGATAGAGAAGGTCCTAGGAGCAAGAAGCATATTTTACCTATGTGATCAGAGTCCGATTGGATGGAGAACTACAAGCAGAACTGCACTGAAATCTGCCTGCACAGTTAAAGTGCTGAACAGACCAGTTCTGCTCTGCATTGCTGGCCCAGGCTCGGATCGTTCATCGCGTGGCACCGGTGCCCAGAACTCTTCCAAACGTTCCCTGCTTTCAGGGAACCAGTTCTTCCACTAGATCTGAAAACACACAGAAGGTTAGGAGAGGGCTGTTCCTGCGAGAAAGACAGTGCTTTGGAAGAACAAAAGGGTGTTAAACCCCCTGTCTTCAAATGTGCAGATGTTTTTCTTTGTTTTCAATACGTCCTCGTTTCCTTTGAGATCGGGTTGGCAGATCTACCCTGAACAATGAGCTCAGCTTACTCGTTTTGAGCTTTCCATACAATTTAGTTCGTGTCTAGAAAGACATCATACTAACCTTTGTGGCTGGTATGTTTTTGTTTCCTTACGCTTGTAGCTGCCGGGTGAAGTTTGATAAGCAACTCCCAAAGGAAAACTAATTTATACTGCATGCGATTTATTTATTTATTTATTTATTCCTACGCCTTCTCATGCTGATTCCAGCTGTTTCTCACCACCTCTTTTCACTTCGCTTTCTCTCCTAGGCATAATGCAATACTCACCGGTGTCTGCTAGGGAGAAGATTTTGGCAAGCGGTAAATGGCAGAGAGGTGACACATGTCTGAAAAAAAAAAAATACAGCAAGAAGGTTTTAATTTAGATTCTTTTAATCTTAAAAATAAAAAAATAAAAATCCTGGAACCATATGATTTTTTAAGGGCATAGACTGTATGCGAGAGAAAGTGTTATTTGGTAAAATACTTATGTCTGTGACGTTTGCAGTAGTTTAGAGAAGACGCTTCATCCCATCGCTGAGAAGAGGAACTTTATCCCACCTCACACCAAGATATTCTCACCGTTGTTGTTAACTATTCCACTCTGAAGGGACCACGTGAAGTGGTTCTCGGGCAGCTAATGATCCCACAGAAAATGAATGATAACTAATGGGTAGCTCTTAATTAGGCAAAGAGTGGCTTCCCTGCCAGAGCTGTGCAGGAGTACGTGCTGAGGGAAGCGGGTGTGGCGGGTGCTCCTCCCGGTAAGAGACTGCGCGGGGTCCCTCGAGAGCGGAGGGACCCGAAG
>NW_008624227.1:0-427 GCF_000691845.1 Merops nubicus | reverse complement strand
CATTGGATAAATCGGGCTGTCAGGTATGAGATGGGCAGGGGTGCCTGAGCATCTTACCCTTCAGCTACTCCCCCTCACGTTCTTCTGTGCTACGGAACGATAACACCAATGTCATCAGAAGCATTAATAAAGAGATGTAGAAGCAGCGTTGTGTAATAACTCACTACTCTTTTTTTTCTGAACTATAACTCTTTTCTGAAGATCAAGACCTGATCTGTGTTTTCATAAAACACTATTCACTGTTAACCTTAGACCACGTATGTAAAAACTCATAAGCAGTTATCAGTAACTCCAGCAAGCTTTTAAAGAAAGTTAATAGCCTGAGTGAAACTCATTTCTATTCCCAAAACACAGGAGTACATACGGTATTCAGAATAACACTATTACCAGACAAATTTAAAGCTGCTTTTCAAGTAGTAGCCTTAAA
>NW_008624226.1:0-9797 GCF_000691845.1 Merops nubicus | reverse complement strand
CAAGACAAATTATGTCAGAATCTTGTGTTTGGGTCCTCTTGGAGATCAGAGGTGGTGACCCAGGAAGAGTTCTGTCTTCTGCTGTGAACAGGCCGTTGAAGATGAAACAACTGAGCAGCCAGCACCCAGCCAACCTCTCAGCAGAAGACAGCCCCTTGACCACATCGTGGGTCAGAGGGGGGATCCTTGCCCCCATCAACACTTCCCCCTTCCTTTTTTGAAGCTGGCTGTGTTTTCTGTGATCTTGAAATGAGAGGTTGCCCTTTCCCTGCAGGAAGAAGAGAGGTGTGGTGGCTTACGGGCGGGTGTGATTTCTGCAGGAGCAGCGTGGGGGTGAGGCCAGCCCACTCCTCTGCCACATCACTCATGCATGGATCTCCTTGCAGAGCTGCAGAGGGGGTGCAGAGAGATTTTTTTTTTGGCTAATGAATCATGCCCTAAATCTCTCCAGTGCAGACGTCGACTCAAATGTCTCCTTTTTGCCCCCCTCCTTTATTTTTAGATCATCAGTAAACTTTTGGCTGAACGTGCCCTTCGGGATGTTTGTTTTCCTCACAACAGGCCTGTTCTTTGAAGCCCTTGTTTTGAAGAAGGCCTCCTAAATTTACTGCTCCTCCCAGAGCCCTCCCACGTGGGAGTTTGTATCTCAAGCTTTGGAGATCTCAGAAGAGATCCCTTGGCTCTTGTGGTGAGGATCTACGGGAGGAAATGTGTGTTTGAGAAGGTGCAGCCTGCTCCTGTGTGCAGTCATACCAACCTCCTGATGCCTTTGGAGCTGTAGCCTTCAAGCCAAGGTGATGGGCAACAAAAAACCTTCAGAGAGGTTCCCCAGAAGGGAAGAAGTGGCAAGGAAGTGACAAAGAAAGCAAAGGATGAAGCTGTCCATCAGAGGTTGGCTTGGCATGATAAATAAATGTGATATTTATTTGGCCATGAGCTGGTGAAACTTAGAGGGATGGTTGGAGGTAAGAGCTCCACCCAGCACGAGGCCATCTGAGAACAGCTTCAAGATGCAAAGTGCTTTGAAGGAGGCTTGGGAAGGTGGAGAACGGTTGGAACAGGAGAAGAAGGAACAGCTTTGGACCTAAAATCAGCTTGCTACAAGGATAGGGAACGTTCTGGAGAGGAGAAGGGAAGGAGAAGTGTGATCCTCGTTCTACTGGAGGTGTGGGTGGGGCAGCGTGGGGTGGGGGAGCAGAGATTTGGTGGGGAGGAGGTGTGGGCAGGGAAAGAATTTCCTCCTCAGAAGGGATTTCAAGATATACTTGGTGTATTTTATTGTCCTATGTTAGGAGCCTGCCTAGGCT
The DNA here is from genome assembly GCF_000691845.1 of Merops nubicus. NCBI lineage: Eukaryota > Metazoa > Chordata > Aves > Coraciiformes > Meropidae > Merops > Merops nubicus. The sequence continues at coordinate 8,490 of NW_008624226.1, read as the reverse complement.
ATATATAATTCTTATCTCCTGTGTCTTTCTTGAGGATTTTTCTGGTTTTTTTTTTCCCCCGTGTTCTACGTTATTTTTTAAGCACAATTTAATATCTTCCTCTGGTGTGTCTCAGCAAACAAGGAGGGTGCATTTGGAGCCAAATCTCTTCCCCCTGTCCTGCTCTTGCAGAAATCAGTGATGGTCTTCCACGTGCAAAGCAAGCAAAGACTCCTCAAACTGTTTTGGTTGGAATAGACCTCTGAGTCCAGCTGCTAACCCAGCCCTGCCAAGGTGCTGTGACACAAGCAGGATTCCTCCCTTCTGTTCCTGACAGAAAAATGAGAGAGGATTGGCCTTGAGGGAGTGATGTATGACCTCAGCTGGCTGTTCCTGTGTCAGGGGTGATGTGGGTAGGCAAAGCATTGTCCCACAGCTCAGTCTTTAGGCAGCACTAGGCTGATAAACTCTCCTGTTGATGATCTGGGGGGTGCAGTGCAGGGTCTTGCAGCTTGACTTTGAAGGGCTCCCTGTGGGTGGGTGATGCACCATTGTAGTAGGTCCTGGGAATAATTGTCTTCTGGAGTTGTTCAAACCAGTGCAGGGTCTTGCAGCTTGACTTTGAAGGGCTCCCTGTGGGTGGGGGATGCACCATTGTACTAGGTCCTGGGAATAATTGTCTTCTGGAGTTGTTCAGTGCTGTCTGTCAGGCAGGGAACTCCTTGCCACAGGGTGCTGGGCGTGCAGAAGAAACCCCTCAAAACAGATCACATCAAAAAGGGAGTGGACAAACCAGCAGGAGAGAAATCTTTTCACAGGCTGTCGAGTTCCTGCCTCTGGGCTGCAGCCAAACCCCAGGAGCTCTGAGCACAGTGATGTGCTGGTCCTCTTCCTGAGCTCACCCTGGAAGGGTTCTGCTGGTCACCAGTCCAGGCACAGGACTGGGACAGGGACATCTTTCATCTGGCCTGAGGTGGCTTCTCTTCTTGCTGTGAGAAAGACATTTTTTGGTAAACTAAGTAAACTGTGTTTCATCCCTCTCTTCTCAGGGCTTTTATTCTTTCGAGAGTTCATCTCTGGATTCTTTCTCATCTTTGACATCCTTCTCCCAGTGTGGGCAGCAGAAGCCTGGAATGGTTTTGGTTGGAAGGAGCTCTGACATCATCAAGTCCAACCATTAACCCAGCACTGCCAGGTCAATAGAAGGTGGCACATCCAGGACTGACCCCAGCAATGCCCTAAGCAAGGTCAAGCTGTGTCTTCCTTGGGGCTATTTGATGCTCCTTTTTTGTTTGGGTTTATTTTGTGTTATTTTGGTTGAGTTCAGGCCCCAAGGATTGTGTTTCCTGGTGTTGTGGAGCTGGTTATTCAACCTTTTACTCCCCAAATTCCCCCACTCAGTGTTGGCTGTGGTTTAGAGTTTGTCTCCTGCCTGAGAGAGGCAAATATTACTTCTTGAAGGCACAGGGACCTTTTGTCTGAGTATACTTTGAAACTCTCCCCTGTGCTTGAAATTCACATGAAGCAATTTTGTGGAAGTTTGTGTGTCATGGAACCTTGGAACAGTTTTGTCACAGCCTGCATTTAGTACAAAGAAATTATGTGTGTGCCTCCTTAATGAGGAGTGTGCTAAAAAAGTGAAGTTATCCTAGAATCACAGAGTAGTTTGGGTGGGAAGGGACCTTTCAAGGTCACCCAGTCCAACCCCCTGCAGGGACAGGGACATCTGCAGCTAGAGCAGGGTGCTCAGAGCTTCATCCAACCTCCCCTGGGATGGTGCCAGGGATGGGGCAGCGACCACCTCTCTGGGCAGCCTGGGCCAGGGGCTCACCACCCTCAGTATCTTCTGGGCTGGTTTCCTCTACTTCTGGCCAGTGTTTTCATGTTTCCTCATCTGCTTTGCTTCCAGGTGCTGCCCCCACTCCCCATCCTGCCCAGGCTGGGGTGGATCTCCAGCCTGAGGTGTTTTTGGGGCAGTTTGAGGCTGGAGTGTTCCCAGCTCCTTGCTGTTCACGTGGGTTTGTTCACATCTCATTCTGGATCCATCCCAGGGTTTGGGTTCCCCAGGGATCTGTCCTGGCTGGGCTCTGGGCAGGAGGAGGACATGCCAGCCTTGCCTTCCCACAGGCTTCATCAGGTATAGAAGGACTAAGTCCAGACCCTGGAATTATGCTAATCTGGCTGCTAATGAGCAGTGAGAACACACTGAATTAATTTACAGCATTAATTCCATGGAGTTTGTGAGCTTCAGCTGAAGATGGCTTCTGGAGCTGCTACACAGCAGTTTCAAGGGGTATTTTTTATCTCCTTTGGTTCTGTTATTAGGATGCTGATTTGCCACAACAGATTTTAGCACACCCACAAACCCAAGTGCCCTGTGCAGACGTTCCTGCCTCTCTCCAGTATCCCCTTCTCAGGACTGTACCCCAGGAGTTCGTGCTGCTGTGTCCACCTACGTCTCACTGCTTTGGAGGAGGAAAAATCCTTTGTGCCTCCAAAGCACCTTTTGTTTCTTACCTACGGAGCAACTCGGGAGGGTTGAACCAACTTGGGTTATCCCCGTGGAAACGAAACGCCCTGTGAAGGGATCAGACCCCCAGGGGAGGTGTGTCAGCAGGTAGAGGGAGGTCCCAGCTCTGCTCCTCCTTCAGCAGGGCTTGGCTGCTCCCTCCTGGGTCTGCCTCTCTCCAATTTCTCCACCTGGGGCAGTGCTGGGGGCCTCGGGAGCTGGCCCACCTCTGGAGCCACTGATGGCCACGGCTCCTTCATCTTGCTCTGACTCTGCATCTGCCAGGACCTCACGTCCCTGGTTTGCCTCGGCACGCTTGCCTTGGGGCTGGGTTTGCTGTTGGGGTTTCTTTCTAGTGGCAGTCGTGGTTTGATCCCAAATCTGTGGCATCCAGCTGGTCCAGCAGCTGAGCTCAGAGTCCAGCTGCCAATCCAGCTTCTCTTTAGGAGTATTTCTAATAGACCACATCATTTAATCACAGAAGGGACCTTCAAAATCACGCAGTTCCAACCCCCTGCCATGGGCAGGGGCACCTCCCACCAGAGCTGGTTGCTCAGAGCCCCATGGCTGGTTGGATTTGGACCCCTCCATGCCCTGGTGTGATGACAGGGGGGCAGCTGCCTGTGGGCATCACCTCCTGGCTGTGAGGAGACCATTGGATCTTCTGTGCTGGGAGGGGAGTGGACACCAAGGACCTGGATTTCCTGACAGATATTAATAGTCTGGCAGTTATAATAATCTTCATAAATGTCAGGTTAACCAGAAAAACCTTCTGCCCCCTGCAAGGGGGGTAGGACCAGCTGGGCTGTGGGGGCAGAAGTGTAAGGTGAAGGCTGGGGATGGGGGGGATTGTTGAGATGCTTTATGTTGATGGGTTTTATCTTGTGTGGTCCCACAATCCCAGCGTGGTGGGGGCTGGAAGGGACCTCTGGAGACCCTCTCCTCCAGCCCCCTGCCCCAGCAGGGTGTGCCAGAACCCCGATGAGGACAGGCTGCAGTTCTGGGAGAAGCCACGGGGTGGGGGTGTCACCTCAGGGCTGGCGGTGATGCCCCAACCCTGGAGTCCTGACACCCCCATCGGGCGTCCCGCAGCCACAGGAGCTCTGTCTTCAGCCTTCAGGGAAATGCTCAGCGCAGGGACAAGCATCACAAATCCAGTATAACTCATTCCAAAGGGTTGCTCCTGCTGGGTTTTGAGGGATGATGTGCAGTGCTGATGTCTGGTTGAGGGGATCTCAGGAGAGAGGAGCTGGTGGAGCTACATGAGTGCTGTTTCCAGGGACTTCTGATTTCTGTAGCCCAAGGAGAGAAGTTCTCACGGGATGATGTGCAGTGCTGATGTCTGGTGAGGGGATCTCAGGAGAGGGGAGCTGTTTCCAGGAACTTCTGATTTCTGTAGCCCAAGTAAAAAGGACAGAAGTTCTCATTCTTGCTTTGAAATTACATTTCACTGGATCATAGGTTGGTTTGGGTTGGAAGGGACCTCAAAGATCACCCAGTCCCCCCCCCCTGCCATGGGCAGGACACCTCCCACTAGAGCAGGTTGCTCAGAGCCCCATCCAGCCTGGCCTTGAACACCTCCAGGGATGGAGCATCCACAGCTTCCCTGGGCAACCTGGGCCAGGGGCTCACCACCCTCACAGGGAAGAACTTCTTCCTAATTTCTTATCTAAATCTCCCATCTTCCAGTTTGAACCCATTACCCCTCATCCTTTCTTGTAGGCCCCCTTCAGACACTGGAGGGCCTCAGTGATCTTCTGGCCAGGTGTGGAGCCTGCAGGATGCACCAGACAAAGCAAACATTCAGTAGTTGCAAAGCATTTGTGAACTTCTTAAATGAACCATTTCCTGTCCCCATGAAGCCACAAAAGGAGGATGTTCATTGTCCTTTCTGGGCAGGAAAAATGCCCAGTGAACTGAGCTGCAATCCCCCCAAAGAAACAGCAAAGCCTCCCCCAGCCTCCAGAAGTGTTCCTGTGTAGCCACTTGGGTGTTCCCAGGGGAGACACGCTTCTGGAATGGAGTTAAATCCAGCTGGTGACTGCTCACAAGTGGTGTCCCCACAAGCTCAGAGATGGGTGAGAGTGTGGATGAGCTTGAGCATCTGGAGGCTCTACAGAAGGATCTGCCCAGGGTGGATCTATGGGCTGGGGCCAGTGGGATGAGGTTCAACAAGGCCAAGGGCTGGGTGCTGCCCTTGGGTCACAACAACCCCCTGCAGCTCCAGGCTGGGGGAACAGAGGCTGGAAATTGCCTGGGGGAAAAGGACCTGGGGGGGATTGGTTGACAGCTGGCTGGAGATGAGCCAGTGTTTGCACAGGGGGCCAAGAAGGCCACCAGCATCCTGGCCTGGATCAGCACTGGTGTGGCCAGCAGGAGCAGGGCAGGGATCATCCCCTGGACTCAGCACTGGGGAGGCTGCACCTCAAATCCTGGGGTCAGTTTTGAGCCCCTCACGCCCAGAAGGAGCTGGAGGGGCTGGAGCGTGGCCAGAGAAGGGCAACGAAGCTGCTGGGGAAGGGTTTCCCTGAAAGGAAGTTGTAGTGAGGTGGAGATTGGTCTCTTTGCCTAAGGAAGAAGTGAGAGGATAAAATTAAATGGCTTCAAATTGCCCCAGGGGAGGTTGAGGTTGGAGCTGAGGAACAATTTCTTCCCCTGGAGGGTTGCCCAGGGCAGTGGTGGAGTCCCCACCCCTGGAGGGGTTCCCAAGCTGTGGAGATGTGGTGTGAGGGACACGGGGCAGTGGGGACCTGGCAGGGATGGGGGATGGTTGGACTTGATCTGAAAGGTCTTTTCCAACCAAACCCATGCTAGGATTCTGTGCCCCTGCAGCCATCTGGTGGGTGCCAGGGCTGGGCAGAGGTTGGAGCTCTGCCCTCAGCTGCCTTCACCCTGAGCCTGTTTCCTTCTCCCTCTGGGTCACACTGGTGGACAGAACCCCGTGCTGGTGCACAAGGGGAAAAGTTTCTCTCTCCCTGAGCTACTCAGGTGGACTCTTCTACTCTGCTTTATTCTGCATGTTAAGTCCTTTTCCTGGAAAGAGCATTTTCCTCCTAGGGACTCACTCTTCACCACAGCCCACCACAGAAGCTGTGGTCTGTTTCCTGGCTGCCTCAGAGAGCTGATCCCAGCTAAACTCAGGTGGTAAGGAGCAGGATTCTCCAGACACCCCCAGACACAGACAGCTTGGATTTTTTTTTCACTTTTTGGGGTTTTGTTTCCTCCCCTTCTCTCATCTTCACTTTCTGTCGTCCCATAGTTACTGCACAAACCCCCAGATGAGAAACAAACAATCCACCTCTGGCTGGATAAAGACATTTTAAAGATGTAAAGACAAACATTGGCTCTGAGTGCTCTTTGAAACGTGTCCTCTGAAGGTGGGAGGCTTTAAGAACCTGATTTCTGCCATGACTTGCCATTCCTTGGCCATGCAATCCAAATGTCTTCTTCAGTTCCACTGGCACTCTCTGTTCCTCTCCTTCTCACTCCTAAGCAGATCGAGCCTCTTGGTTTCATGCCCCTGCATGGTCTGTCATCACTGGTGGCCAAAAGAGTCCTGCTCCTCAGGAGATGTCCAGCTAGTGCTGGCACCATGCTTTAGACAGCTCTCTGAAGCTCTCAAGCTCCTCTTCCAAAAAACCCACAACATTTAAACCTCTGAAGAAGGGGAACTGAGGAAGAATCTTTTGGTTTCTGCTCCCCCATCTGCAGGCCCCAGCATCTGGCTCTTACCAGCTCCACCACAGGCAACCCCTGGCTGGTTTTGCTGGTGTTTCCTCAGAGGTGCTGTTGCAGCTGCCTGCAGGGAGCACGTTGGTGCTGGGCTTACACAGCTGGATAAAAAATATTTGTCCTGAGAGTAAAGGATGGGAATTACAACACAGCCTTTGAGAGGGAGAAAATTACATGCTATCAGATCACAAACACACACCTCACTCCTCCTGAAACCTCTGCTTTGGAGGCTGGGCAAGGCGAGGGGCTGGGCTGCAGCACTTGTTTCTGCTGCTTTGTTGAGCTCCTGGCAGTGTGATGGGCTGGTGGGCTCAGAGAGGGAAAGACCCACCAGGCAGTGGGGTGGGGAGCTGCAGCGTGGGGTGGCACTGCTGCTGTTTGGGGTTGTGTGAAGGAAAAAGAGGGTTTTTTTACATTCTTTTTCTTTAACTATAAACTCTTGGCTTTTCTTCCTGATTAAGACTTCAGTGACCTTATTGTGGCCTTCCAGGATCTTAGGGGGGCCTACAAGAAAGCTGGGGAGGGACTTTTTAGGCTCTAGGGGGAATGGGGCAAAGCTGGCAGTGGGCAGATTGAGGCTGGATGTGAGGAAGAAGTTCTTCCCCAGGAGAGTGGTGAGACCCTGGGATGGGTTGCCCAGGGAGGGGGTTGAGGCCCCATCCCTGGGGGTCTTTAAGGCCAGGCTGGAGGAGGCTCTGGGCAGCCTGATCTAGTGGGAGGTGGCCCTGCTCATGGCAGAGGGGTTGGAACTGGGGGATCCTTGTGGTCCCTTCCAACCCTGACAGATTCTGATCTGTTTGAGCAGAGGACTTTAGAGCCCTAATGGCTCAAGGGTTGGGCTTGATGATCTTGGAGGTCCCTTCCAACCTAAAGGATTCTATGATTCTATTCTAAGTTGTAAAAAAACTAATAATTGGTAAAGGTGGCCAGATTTGCTGATGCAAACAAGGCTCTTTCTGCTCTTTTGGCAGGACAAAATTGTGAGGGATCTGCTAAAACCAGCACTTGAGAGGCTTGTCCCAGTAGGCTGCAGGCCCATCCCTGGGTGTGCTGTGCTGGAAGCTCTTTAACAGGGGGAAGGAGCTGTTGGAGTGGGGCCAGGGGAGGCCACAAAGATGACCAAGGGCTGGAACCCCTCTGCTGGGAGGCCAGGCTGAGAGAGTTGGGGTTGTTCAGTCTGGAGAGGAGAAGGCTTCAGGGAGACCTTCTGGTGGCCTTCCAGTATCTGAAGGGGGCCTGTAAGAAAGCTGGGAAGGACTTTTTTCCAAGGGCTTGCAGTGAGAGGATGAGGGGGAATGGGTTCAAACTGGAAGAGGGGAGTTTTAGATGAGAAATGAGGAAGAAGTTCTTCCCTGTGAGGGTGGTGAGACCCTGGCCCAGGTTGCCCAGGGAAGCTGTGGATGCTCCATCCCTGGAGGTGTTCAAGGCCAGGCTGGATGGGGCTCTGAGCACCCTGCTCTAGTGGGAGGTGTCCCTGCCCATGGCAGGGGTGTGGAACTGGGTGATCTTTAAGGTCTTTCCCACCCCAACCCTTCTATGATTCCCACCATGCTGTGCTTGGCACTCCTGTGGAGAGGGGCCAGTGCCTGATTTTCACCCTGGAGGCTGAGGTAAGAGAACATTGCTGGGTCTGAATCACACCTTTTCCTGCCCCCCATGAGATTTTCCATGGCTGGCTGCTCCTGACCAGCTGTCTGTGTTTGGGGGTTTGTTTGTTGTTGTTTTTTTATAAATATTATTATTTTTTCAATCCAAGCTTGCCCACCCATGGCCAGTGCACCCAGAAACCAGCAGAGGAGAAGCCCTATGAGGTTTTCTGCCTGAGGACTTTATAGATTTCTAATTAAATACAACAATCTATGCCCTTCATGTCCTGGGTTGCATCACGGCCTTGAAGGCACAGAGTGATGTGGTGGCACAGGTTCAGAAGTTTATTGCTGTGGGCATCAGGCAGTCAGTCTCTTCAGTGAAAGGTTATTTGGTGGGAATTCATGAGCCCTGTGGGTAAGTGCTTCCCAGCTCTCTGTGTTCTACGTTTTTAGGACAGCCTGGAGCATTTCCAGCATCTCCTGGGACTGTAGGGTACAGCTCTCTTCTTCTCTCAGCTGGTAGGACTGTGGATGTTCTCTACCTGGGCTTTGGTAAAGCCCTTGACACTGTTTCCACAACTGGTGTCCCCAGGGCTCAGTGCTGGGGTCTGTTCTGTTTAATGTTCTTCATCCATCATCTGGACAAAGGGATCAAGGCACCCTCAGTGAGCCTGCAGATGA
>NW_008624225.1:259-6362 GCF_000691845.1 Merops nubicus | reverse complement strand
CCCCTGCCAGCAGAAATCAAAGCCCTTCGCTGGCAGGAGAAGGCGGCACGGCCGCTCCTCCCCATCGCACAACTGCTCGAATATTGATTTTCCCTTCTGGAGGCTCCCCCCCGCTCCAGCATCGCTCCCAGCGCCCGGCCCCTCGGCTGGGGGGGGGGGGCGGCGGCGCCCCCCTTTTTTCTTCGGTTTGCCTGGCTCAAGATGTGTTATCACAAAACATCTCCCATCAGTGTCTTATGTCATGGCCATCGCCATGGAAACGGGCTGATCTCATACCCCACCTTTGGCTCCCTGCACCCACGTCTCCCCTGTGCAGGATCCGAAGAGGGCTCGTTTGGGACTCATTAAACCCCTCGCCTCATCAGCTCCTGCTCAGCTAGGCCCTATTAGCCAAAACACGGAGCAAGCCAGGACTCCAGTGCACCAGTCCCTGCTCCCAGTGCCCGTGAGCACCTTCCCCACTCCACTTGTGGCCTTGGAGACCCCCCCAGCCCACGGGAGCCCCGTGTCCTGTGGGGGGAGCACCCCGGGCTCTGCTGAGGCACAGCACAGGGATCCCACGCTCTGGTGAGCCACTTTATCTCTGTCACCAACAGCCTGCTGCTGCCCGTGGTGGAGCAAGAGCAGTGCCCGAGCAGCATGTCACTGGTCCCCAGTCTGCTTTGGGGGAGAGTTGCAAGGGTGCTCCTGCACAGGACAGGCCACTGGCACTGCAGCATCCCACGACACATGCTCTCAGGGCTGCCAGGGCCACGAGGGACACCAAAAAGCAAAGGAGAATCTAGAGGCAGACAGCATTGGCCAGGCCTCCATGGCACAGCAGCTCTGGGCCATCCCAGCAGCCCTGATCCGGAGTGTCCACAGCCACACCTGCACAAAGCCACCATCGCCCTCCCCACCACACCCCCAAACCCAGCAGCCAATTACAGCACAGCAGGAGACTCCAAAACCAGGCTCCCAGCACTGGTTCGAGGACAGGGGCCCACAGCTCTGCTCAGCAGACCCCAGGATCCCTCACAACCTCCCCTTGGTCTGGGTACAGACCATTCCACCAGTCAACTTCTTAATCAGGATAGGAGATCCTCACACACCGAGCAGCCCCAGTCCTGCAGAGGCACCGTGCTCAGTGGGAGCAGCTCCACCAGCAGTGAGGTGCATCAGGTCACAAGTGCCTCTTCCCCACTCTGATAGGGACTCAAACCCACCCTCCAAACCCTTCCCCCTGGGCTCTTTGCTTAGCAAGCCTCTACTAAGCCAAGTAGCTCTAGCACAGGAGCTGAGAATGCCTTTTCCAGGGTGGGAAGGGATGAGGCTCCTGAGCTGCAGCTTCTCCTGCCGTGAGAGCACAGCCAGGACTGCAGCGGGGGGAGGCCAGGGCTGCTCCAAATGTAGATGTTTTAATTCTCAACGCTAGCAGCTGCACTTAAGGCAAGAGAGGCAGGGAAGCCATGCACAGGAGTAACCATGGCAACTTCACGGAAGTTAAATAAAAACTTCTTTAAAAAAAGATAACGAGGTCCCTGAATCATGCTTTATCAGCTATGTTGCTATAAAGATCGAGATACAGCCAGCTCAGGATTCCTAATTACTTCTGCAATATACTGTAGATAGCTTTATTTAAAAAAATCTGGCTCCGTGTGTAATTATTTAGGCCCCTCTCCATGCTGGGATTTGCATATCCCACGAAGCACCTTCCCAGGCAGAGCTGCCTGCCAGGGCTGGGACAGCCCAGCCTCGGGGTGCCCTCCCCAGGGCCCGCAGCAGCCCGGGCAGCGTTTGTCCCCTGCTCAGCCAGGAGCTGGCACCAGCCCGACGCAGCTGCAGCACCACGGCAGAAACCCCCTCGCTGCCCAGGAGCCAAACCACAAGCTGCCAGTGCTCCCAGTGCCCCCCAAACCCAGCCTGAGCCACGCAGCCCCCTCCTGCCAGCACGCAGCCCGAGCCCCAAAGAAACCTATGCTTTTAAACTCATCTAATTTAAGCTGGTTCTGAGTGGAAATTAGAATTCCATTAAACTGGGGGGGAAGTCAGCGTTTGGAAGCAGATTGTTAGGTAAAGCTACATTAAACACACTGGATGCATGAATATCTTGTAGAACAAGTTCTACATTTGAAAGTGGATCTATTCCACAAAGGAGGTATCATCTGCAGTCCAGGAACTGAGGAACCAGTTATCAAGGTCAAGATTTTATCGGTGGGTCTCAGATTCTCACATCTATGTTTTACCCAGAGCTTGATTAAGAGTCTAGAGATCTGGAAAACTCTCCTATTTTCTCCTGCTCCCTGCTTTAGAATTAATTGTTTATCGATCCGACAAGAGGGAAATATTCCCTCCCAGCTGCACAGGAGGTGAGCCTGTTGTCAAAAGTTGTTTTATCACTTCCATAAATTCTGCTTGCAACGCCTTCCCGGATGCCCCCAGCACCAGCCACGTGCCCACCCTGCGCCACCTCCTCGGGGCAATTTCAGCCAATTACAGGACTCAGGCCACCACCCAGACTCCCAGTTTCAAAAGATCCTGAATCCATCAGACTGCCCAAGGGGAACGTCAGTGGTCCCACTCGCACCCCAGTGAGTCCAGGCACTCTCATAAATGTAAATCTCATTTTCACCCCCTCTTGCCAGGGCAGAGCCATGCAGCTGCGAGGGCACAGCGGGCACGGGCAGGCGAGGAGGGGACCAGCTGGAGCTCGGCAGCCACCATCCCCACCTGGGCCCCCCAGCAGCATCTCAAAAGAGCCTTTTTGTATTTCCCTAGGTAGAAGCATCCCCACAGCAGAGGCACAGGCAGCTGGGCAGGGCCCACATGAGCAACACGGTTCCTTTGATGACTGGGAAAAGCAATGGCAAAATGCTGGGACAAAATACTTTCCCCAGCAACACCCCTCTCTAGACCCACTCCCTGCTGCTGCAGGAGGTGTCCTCGCAGCCCCCGTCCACCCCAAGTGACAAGGGACTGAGCACTGGAGCTCTCTCTGCCCAGGAAGCTCATGGGAACAGAAACAGCTTCAGTTTCTGAGCAGTAAAGCCAAAAAATAACTTAAGGAGGAAAAAAATCAACACATCCACAGCCCAGGGCCAAGAGGGAGATCAGGAGATGCCAACAAAGTAACTGGATCAAGGCTGGGATGGGCACAAGCTGCTGGCAGGACAACCCACTCCAGTCAGCAAGGGGACACGTACATGCTGGATAATGAAACATGAAAAGGGATCCTGCACTCGTACTCTCATCTCCACCCATTAGAAATTCAATCTTGTCTTGTCTGGAAGACACAATGATGCCTGGAGCATCCGAGTGCGAACTGAGCAAAGGAGAGAGCTAGCTTTAGATTGGTTTATTAAAAATAAAGTTTAAAAAAAAAAAAAACACCTTAATCTCAATAACTAATGAAATGACAGAGAAGAAAATTTTGCTTCCTTGTCTGGTAACTCAGCCTGTCAATTTGCAAGAACACACATCCTGAAATACCTCAGAAGATTCCTGCAGAAAGCCCTGGAACGGTCCCTGCCCGTGCCACGAAGGGTGAGGGAGGAGAAAAGCAGCAGCTGTGGGCAGCCCCCAGCATCCAGCTGAGCATCCTGGCAAGGGAAGGAGCATCCCGCGGGGGAAGGCGCCGGAGCTCTCGGCCCAGGCTGCTGCCCAGCTCGCTGGCAGGGTGACGTTCCCCGAGGGTCCTGAGGCAGCAAATCCCCCCAGGGAGGCCTGATTCAACTGCCAGCATGGAAGGACAGAGCAGGATCACCGTGGGCTCCGAGCCCACCGGTGGGAGGTCTGTCAGCTCACACGCTCAGGAACATCTCCTTCCCACGTCACCGACGAGCAAAAGGCGTTGGGACCCATCGCAGAGCCAGCTGCTCTGCAGGGCACCTTCCCAACCCAGCCGAGACAACATCTCACTCCACAGCCTCAGGAAAGGCACCTCAGGAAAGGCACCGTGGCCTCCTTACTCCAGGTGTGCAGAAAGCAGAGAGGTTGCCACCCGACCCAGCCCCGAGGAGCTCCAGGCACACCACGATGCCAGCTCTGCCACCTCCACCGAGCTCAGCCTCGGACCTCACCCCCAGCTCCCCCTCCTCTTCCACAGCTGTTTGAAAAGAGCAGATCAGTCATAAGAACTAATTATTCCGTGTACTCTCACCCCCATAAGACTGTAAATTAAAAGAGAACTCAAATAAATTAAGGAACTTCCCTCATGCCTTTTGTTATCTCAATAACCTTCAGCAGCATTTATCCACCGTCAGCTGATCCAGTCGAAAAACTGTGACGACAAACTAACTCAGTAAATGCACACACTTAAAAAGCTTTATTTATACACTGAATGAGCAAATACGGCCCGTGCTGGATGAGCTGCTCGAGACGTGAGCCCGATGGGGACACTGCCACCCCCCAGGTGCCCAAAGCCAGGCAGTGTGTGCTCCAGCCCCATTCCTGTGCCCCTCCCCAGCCAGGGAGGCCTGGGATCCCTCCCAGCCATGGCAACGAGCTAAACCATCCCACCCAGGGTGGGAAAGGAGAAACCTGCTGTGCAGGACATGGAGGCAAAGCACAAGCACCCAGCACCAGCCCGGAGAGCCGGGCTCCAACACCAGCACACATGGCATGCAGGCTGCCCAGCCAGCCCTTCACCAGGACCCAACACAGCAACGGTATGTTCTAGTGATGGGAGATGTGCAGCTGGGAAAGAGGCCCTTTACCTTGGAAAGGAAAGAGAGAAAAGTCCCAGCCCTCATCATAAAGCAACTGTATAAGTGGGCAACACACAGAGTACCCACAACTGTCCAGGTTTGCCAAAGGAAAGCTGGAGGAGATGGTTTTCCACAGGCAGCATCACACGGAGCGAGGGTCAGCATCTTAGAACACCCTAAAGCCTCCCAGCCTGCCCACAACCCTCTTTGGGAGCAGGAGGAAGGGAGGAGATGGGCACCACAGCTGCCCTGCAGCCAAGCACAAGGTGCCCCCAGAAATGCCAGCCTCGCACTGAGCAGGCTCCCAGGGTGTTGTCTGCCAGTGACAGCTCCTCCAGCACCTCCAGCTCTGCAGTGTCAGTCCCCATGCAGCTCCTAAACTGCAGGAAGAAACAAGAGCCACGACCAATGGGCTGGGAGGCAGTTCCCCCAATCCCATCCCAGTTCACCCTGTGCCCCTATGGTACCTGTGGTTAGGCTCACAGCCACCAGCCATCAGGCCTGCAGGCTCCAGATCACCCATCTTCAGTGCTCCAAAACCACCCCCTCGGCTCACTACATTGACATTTATGTCCCTCTGAGAGGTTCCCATGCCCACGCCCCAAAAGCAACCGCCTTGACCCTGGCAAAGCTTCACCAAGTGCTGCAGCACAGCATTTGTCTGCCCTTGTGCTGTGGGGCTGAACAATCCCACAGCTCACTTCAAAAGAGAGAGGACAAAAAAAAACACCTTCCTATATTTTCTGTGGAATGACAAGCAGAGCCTTGCCACAGCTCCCCAGAGCCAAGAACAAGTTCCCAGTGACTGGCCAGATCTGGGCAGCCCTGCCAGCCCCCACCCGCTGCAATCATCCCTCTGCAAAAATTATCAACTCCAGGCTCTTTCTCCATTTATTATCCAGAAAAAATAGCCCTAATTTCTTGCTTTGTGAGGCTTTATCACGCCTCAACCATTTTAGCCTGAAACCAGGAAGCTCTTTGGGAATTAGAGTGCCTTCATCCATGTCTGCACAGCACCCAGCACAACAAGGCCTCCAGCCTTGGGTACCCCTGGAATGCCAACGCCACCAGGGCAGCAGAAGACACCCTGGAAGTGCTGCGAGAGGAACCACGAGCCCCAGGCAGACCAGAGAACGGTGGGCAGAATTAGCAGGGGAAAAAGAGCAAAGTATTCCCCGACCTCACGGCCTCCCGCAGCACACAGCGACCTGCGGCCACCCCAGGCTGTGCCCCCCGGCACAGAAACGCGGGTGCAGGAGCCACCCTGCCCGAGAGGCTCCAGCAGAGGCAGCGAGCGAGCTCCAAACCTTCACGAAGGCAACCGAAAATAGTCGCTGTTGTTAATGTCATGCTTACTGGAGTGAGAAGCCGAGAAATCCCTGCTCCATCCCCCCGCCCGCACACACGCAGGCGGTACC
>NW_008624225.1:0-214 GCF_000691845.1 Merops nubicus | reverse complement strand
CCCCCCGCTGCTGCCAGCCCACTGCCCGTCCCAGTGCCCCGGCAGCCCGGCCGCTCCCAGACCACCGTGCCACGACTGTTTACTTCAAACATCTGGCTGGAAGCGCTTGGGCACGACGCTGGGCACGGTGCAGGCTCCTGGCACGCACACAGCCAGGGCACTGCTGGCACACAGACAACGAAGAACAGTGTGTGCACTTCCACATGCACCACAG
>NW_008624224.1:0-7506 GCF_000691845.1 Merops nubicus | reverse complement strand
CAGGAGTTTTTTTGCTCTTTGCACCCAGCTTACCTGCCCGACTGGTTTTGGCACCTGTAGAGACTGGTGAGGAGCTGTTACTGGTGTCCCCAGCCAAGGAGGTTCGGCTGGAGTGGAAGGGGGGTCGCTTCAGCTTGCTGCCCGCCGAGGGGGTCACCTTGGAGGAAGCACACACAGAGCATCTCTGAGCTGTCACCTCGGCCAGGACGGGCCGAGATCACAGCCGAGATCAGGACCATGGCAAGATGTGGACATTTAAGGAACACTCATCTTAAAGGTCAAGGAAAATGAGCCGTTGTTTCAGAAGTGGGTAATAAAATAGCCTGAAAAGGTGGAGGGCACGGGCAGTTTGTGTGCGGCAGGCTGAGGCACAACTATTTGTTGGAAAAAAAATGAAAGCAAAGCTGCTGTCCATCTGGAGGAGGAGAGCGTTGTCTGGGCTCAAAAGCTCCATGAAGAGAACATGAAATCTTGCAAAAATAGGGATTTTAGCAGCTCAGCAGCTCAGAACCATTTTGGAAGGTCAAATATAACATCTTGGGAAACACCTTCTCCTGCAGGGAGGCACCAGCACAGCGTGATTCTGCCAGGTGGAGGTGGAAGGACACGGTCCTGGTGCTGCTGCCCTGGGCAGGTCCACACACCCAAGGGCAGATAAATTTGGAGAGTGAGGCACTGGTGACCAAGAGGGACACAAACCACAGCGAGGCAGCTTTGGTGGCATCCTGAAATGGTGCTTTTCCTGACCTTTAAGATGTTGTAAAGGCAGACGGCGTCGGGGGGAAAGCAGCACAACAGGCAGCTCTGCTCCTGCTGCTGGGGAAGAAAGCCAAGGGGCAAAGGGGAAGGTGCTGGCACCTGGATCCAGCTGGAAAGGGCAGCTCCAGTTTCTGCATCCCAGCCAAAGCTCTGGATTTGGGGGCAGTGCTGCAGGAAACCCTGGGGCCTGGGGAGGCATCGCTGCAGGGACGGCTCCAGCCCCGGGGCACCCCCATATAAACATACTTTAACACCACAGGGCATTTCCCAATGGGCTTTAAAGCAACAGCTGGAGACTTTTCCCTCCATCCCTTGTGATATTTTTGGGCCCCTAGAAATCTTGAAATGACCAGAAACTGGAGCTGCAGTGGGGAGGGGGTGGTGGGAGAGGGGCAGCTGAGCAGCGGGCGCCCCGAGGATTAAAATCCATTCAGACGTGATTGCGAAGGAGCCGTTTCCATCAGCAGAGATTTCGAGTCTCATCCTCGACCCTATTTTATAAACACGTTCAGGGCAGCAAGCAGGCAATTTAGGGCAACTGGGGCAGTGCTCCTGACCTGAGGAAGATTTAAAATCATTCCCTCCCTGCGTGCAAGCACCGCCGAGCAAGACGCGGGCATCTTGCCGTGGCACAGCACCCCTCAGTGAAGCACCGAGAGCGCCCCGGGTATTTCTCATCCCCGAGTCACAACGTCAGGGAAGCCCACGAGGAGGCTGAAAATTTAGGGGAGAGGGAAGTCTCAGCCCGAAATTCATCCTCCTGGGAGCATCCCGGCGGTGCCAGTGCCGGCCAGGGTGAGAAATACCAGCGCCTGCTCCAGCGGGGGGTGGTGAGGTTACTGGGCATGCGCTGTAGCTGATTTTCAAGTCTCAACTCGGCTGCTGGATTTTGCAAGCCAAAAGGCGGCCGTTCCTCGATGCTGGAAAGCTTATCCAAGCTTGGAAAATAGAGAGGTTTTCTTTTTGTAAAGCACCAGAGGGTCAATGTCGTGCTCTCGGGTGAATGCGAATCGCCAGCTGTCGTGTTTGAAGGTGGAAGAATCCGAGTTAGAAACCCATGAAAAACGCCAACAGTGGGAGCGTTAGCGGTGCTGACAAGCTGCTCTACCACGAGGGAAGCATTAAAACAGGCAGGGGAGCAGGACTTCTCCTGGGGCCTGGCGGCAGGTCCTGGGGGCTGCCAGACCATACTCTACCTCGGCGCTCGAGAGCTGGAAGTCGGAATAATCGAATCCCCTCAGGGGGGTGCCCGCTTTACTGTTTATCAACCAGGGTTTGTCATAACATCGAGAGAAGTGATGTGGAGTCTGTGGAATGGAAAAGCCAAGGAAGGGGGGGAGAGGTGGAAGTGAGTGAAAAAAAAAAAGGAAAAAGAAAAGAAATGGAAAAGTATCTGGAACGGGGGGAAAACGGCACTAAAAACAAAATGAGAACTGAACAGGAAATATATAAATTAAAATAAAAGGGAAAAACCCAAACAGATGATGAAATAAAACATGTATGGGTGAACAATGAGGTGGGAGAGACGATGGGTGATGGCTTCTTCCTGAGTGCTGGCTGGACATGTCTGAGGGACCAGGAGCCTTCGGCTGCACGCTGAGCACCAGGGACCCTCCTCTGGAGCCACGAGCACCCAGCTAGGGCTGAAAACCTGTCCTGCACCACCCCACCCCACCCATCCCACGTGGACAGCAGGGTTCTTCCTGCAGGCACCACGAACATCTAGAGAACACAGCAACCAGCAAGGCCTCAAGCCCCAGCCTTCCTCCTCCTCCTCCTCCATACACCCACAGCTCCTCCTCTCAGCGGGACGGGTTTGGAGGAGAGGAAAGAAGGAGGCACCACGTGTGCAGCCCACCTTGGCTCCGCTGGCAGGGGTGGCGGGGGAGGACGGCATGGAGGCGCAGCTGTGGTTGCTCTGGCTGGCACTGGAGCTGGAGCGGGTCGGGGAGGCCGCTCGGGAGGATGGTTTGGACCTTCGGCCTCGCGAGCGGAACGGCGTCATCCCCTGGGAGGCTCCCTCTGGCAAGATGAACTTCTCCCGGAGCTCAAGGTTGGTCCGTCCTCGTGCTGGAAGGGGATGAAGGAGAGGAGACCTGAACTCCACACCGTCACCAGGGCTCAGGAGGCTCCTGGGGTCGGGGTTTGGGTCCTTGCAGTGTCTCCCCGAGCACACCCCCGAGCACGAGTGGATGGCAGAGAGACTGTCCCAACCTCTCTTGCCTTAACCACCTCCTGCCATGGATGAGCTCTTTGAAAAACTGGCTGATTAAAAGGCCCATGAATTCACCCTGGATGCTCTAATACTCTTTCCTGTCTTGGAGAAAGCATCCTGATGGCCTTTAAACACACCATGTTACAGCAGTGCCCAACATCATCTTTTAGGTGGCTTAAAAATAAGGGGAGCAGCTTTAAGGGTTGTGATTCTGCTCTCTCAGCTCTGGGTGGCCTTTCACCCATTTCTGGGGAGAGGTGAGAGAGAAGTGACCACCACCCATCCAAACCCAACATTAAAATTACCATCCACCCCCCCCACAAAGAGCTGGAGGGTCTCCCTTTGAGAAGCACAGGGCAACCAAGCAGGGAGGTCAGCAGATGTCAGCCCCTGGGCCAGCAGGCATGGGCCAAGGGTTTGATGCTCAGGGTGCTGGCACAGAGAGCAGGGGCACCACCCAGCCCCACGGGACACGGGAGAATCTGAGAGCTGGTGCCTTAAGGATCAGAAAGTCAAGAAAGTAATTGCAGAAGGGAAGCACCACGCTGAGAGAACCCAGGGATGGAAATAACCTCGATGTCAAACATCTGCTGGGAAGTGTGAACGGGGGGGGTGGGAGGAGCAGGAAAACCCCGACGGGTCCCGCGGCGAGCGGCACGTGCTGGAAATCCTGCTGCTTTCAGCACCCGCCGCCGGGCAGCAGGAGCAGGGAACGGCTGGGCAGCAGCTTGGAGAAGACATGGCTGAAGCAATTAACATCCCAGAGACCCCAGTGAGACGTGGACATATGGGACACAGACCTAAGCTCTCTGAGCTCTGCAGCCCCCTCGCTAATCCTCCCCTGTCCCCTGGTCGTGGCTCTCGGCCGGTTGCAGCAGAGTTGCTTCCAGCCCAGCAGCTCTGACCATGATAAAACCTCAGGACTGGAGGTTTTGGAAAGGATCTGACCCTGGTTCTTGGTGCTCACAGAGACCCTGGTCTGCATTATCCCAACCAAATGTGTCCCAACAACGACCTCCAGCAAGACCCAAGCTCTAGGTGGTTCTTCCCTTCTAATGTGCTGCTGTCTCTCCCTTAAGCTCTTTTTTTTCTCCAGGAGCTTCCTGCACTTGAATTTTCCTGTATTAATGCTGAACTGAAACATCTTTTTTATTTCACCACCAGGCTGGTCAATCCCCAGGGGACACTTGTGCAAGGTGACATTTATTCATGATCAAAGTCACCCAAAGAAATCCAACCCAGCCCCATGGACAACAATCCCATTTTATAACTCCAATGTGGCACGTGGCAATACAGAAAAAAGAAGAAAGGCCACGTTTGCACCCTCATGGGCAGACCTGGGGGGAAAAGGTTAATTTTAAGGCACTAGCAGAAGACCCAGCACCATCAGCAGCTCTCACTGAAAAGAGGGTTTTAAAGTGCATGGTCCTGCATAGCTCAGGGTTTCCAAATTAGTTCTTTAGGCTGCTGCACTAAAGACAACAAATGAACTCAGAAAACTTGTATTAGAAATGCACCAGAGAGAAATCAAGCAGTTCAAAGGAGAAATGGCTCCTTACTGACTAGAACAAGCCTGGACCATCAGTGGCCCATGGCCACAGGCCAGTGCAGCACCACCACCAGTTCACAGATCCAGAGCATGTTCTCCCCAGAGTGTCTCAGAGCAGGATTTTACCATCTCCTGGCTTTAAACCTTCTGAATTCTTCCAGGTCACTCCATGAGGGTTACTCCATCACTCACAGAGCCTCACGTACACACCAACTGCTTCAAGGGGAAGCTGAGAGCTCCCACTCGGTGGGGTCTTAAAACCAAGGAAGAAACCCTTCCCTCTCCTCCTCCCAACACCTGGCTAAACACATTTGTGGCAGCATCACCCAGTTTTGAGGCTTTAAGCTCCATACTTTGCTTTGGATCTGTTTTCCCCAGCTCCCACCTGTTACTTGGGCAACCCAGCCCCGCTCGGGTACCATCTGCTCATTCACAGCCACATCACACCACTTCTCAAGATGAGACCAGCTCGGCAACACCAGCCATGGCTTTACCTCTGCAAGGGTCATTCTTCACCAGGAATTCATCCAGGGCCATCCAGCCTCCTCCGACCCGCACCATGACCGTGCTCCGCAGGATCCGCACCAGCCGCAGCTGCTGGGAGTCGCCGAACTGTGGGGCCAAGGGACAGGTCAGCCATGGGGGCACGACAAGGGGCACCTGGCTCCTTCCCACCACAGGCTGCACCAGACGCTTTTATTGAGCTGTTGAATCCTTCTGAGGTTTCTCCAGATAGGTTCTTCTGGAGTAAGCGCAGGCTTTGTACAGATTTACCAGAATTTTTGTGCTGTGTGGGTTTAAAATGACCCAACTACCCAAATCCTTTCGTTTTAAAGCTGGAATTTTTTTAGAGCAGCACATGAGACTTTGGAATTTAGTCTCTGGATAGGTTTTCCCAGCCAGAATTGTAGCTTTTCCTTTAATTGTGAAGGAAATCAGAGGTTGGCAATGCAACGACCCCCCCGGTGCAGCCCATGTGGAAAGGAGCCAGCTGATCCAGCTCCCCTAGCGCCGCTGGATCAGCAAGGGAAGCCCTGCCACCGCCCAGCCAGAGACCTCTGCTCATCAAGTCTGAGGGCCAGGGATGGCACTGAGCCTCAGACTTGACCCTGAGCAGCCGGAAAGCCCCCGCCGCCCAGATCGCCCAGTGCGGATGCGTCGGGGAGCGCGGAGTGAGGGGGCTCCAGGCAGGAATCCCCCAGCAGAGGTGATTAGTGATTGCAATGTTCATTAGTGATTCAACCACCTGCATTATCAGACAAGGGTGCCCTGAATCAGAAGCGTTGGGTCTGTTTTCCAAAGCTCCCTGAATCTCCTGGAGAGCCAAACCCAGGCTCCTGGTTGCCCTCGGCATCGGGCAGGACATCGGGAGCCTGGCTTGGATGCAGGTCTACAGAGAACCTGCTGTGATGGGAAGACAGGGGAACCTGCCTTTGAAAGCAAGACCCTCTTCAGAATCATTTAAAAAAGGACAAATAAAAGCAGCAATATTTTCCCTGCATGGATAAGAATGCAAAAACTGAGAGATTAAATGGAAACGGAGAGTGCAAAGCCACACTGAGATGGGGCACGGCAGGTGGAAGGGCAGGAGGTAACAGCTCCTCCAACATTCCTGCCTTCAGGGATATGGGACCCATGTACTGGTGGGTCTCCCTGCTTGGGGGTCCCATCAAGATGTGCTTGCCCCAGCACAATGGTGAAAGAGCTGCTGCAGCCACGCTTGGCATGGCTATGGTGCCCTTCCCTCTCTCCAGGCTCTACCTAAGGTGTCCTTCAAGAATTAGTCCTCCTCCAGGAGAAACCAGGGATAAGACAATTCTCATTTCCACTGCCACACAGACATTATTTTCCAGGGTTTTTTTTAATTTGTGGAGTCTCCTCCTCTGGAGAGATTCCAAACCTGCCTGGATGCCATCCTGGGCACCCTGCTGGAGCAGAGGGGTTGGATGAGATGATCTCCAGAGGTCCCTTCCAACCCTACCATGCTGGGATTCTGGAATTCAACTGCTGTTGAACTGTTAACAGTTGGACTCGATGATCTTAAAGGCCTCTTTCAACCACAACAATTCTATGAAAACATTTCTATAATCACTGCCTAAACAAAAGCCAGAGCCCTCCTGGATCCCCCCACTCCCAGCATCCCAGTTTATATTTCTTTTGGGGTTTATTTTTGACAGGGCACCATCATTCCACATGAAAACTGGGCTTTTCTATTTGTGTGGGCACATCCTAAGGGCACGTGATGTTCCAAGTCCAGCTGAAAAAGGGCTCTGCCCCCTGACCCGGCACTGGCACGCGGGTCCTGGCTCCCAGCAGTGACGGGGGTGGGCACATGCAGGTCTGGGGAGCTGTGCTCCTGTTAGAGGAGTTACCCAGGAACAGGGATGAGGGTTTAGTGGTGATGACCTATGGGATTAAAGGGGTGGACTTGGCATTCTCATTCCGTGGTGATTGCGACCCCAGCCCACGCAGAGCCTGGTACAGCCCTCATGCAGGGAGCTGCCCCCTGATGCCACCCGGGCTGCCCGACCCCTGAAGGACAGTCCTGGGCACGAGCCTGTTTGGATCTCACTGCTCCTCACTGGGCACCATCACCCCTGCCATGAATCCAAGAAAGGAGTCACAGAGAGAAAAATCTCTCCATTTGTATCAAATCCTACTTTTACCATTGAATTTTCCCTTTTTTTCTACCCAATGCAGAGTTTTTGGGTTTTGGGGGTCTCCTCTGAGCTCAAGCACTCCCCTGTACCAGGCTCTGCTGAGCAGCGCTCACAGATCACATCCTCCCACAGCCACGAGGGACAGAGCAGCATCACGGGCACACAAAGCTATTTTTGTTATTAAAAATAATAATAATAATAAAAAAATCAGAGGTGAGAGACAGCATCGCAAGGCAAACTGTACCTGATTGCCGAGGAAGAACTACAGAGGGAGGGGAGGTTGGGGGGAGAGGGGAAGGAAAGTCGAGAGAGGAAGAGGAGGG
>NW_008624223.1:0-3820 GCF_000691845.1 Merops nubicus | reverse complement strand
CACGGGTCGCGCAGCGGGGCCCAAGCAAGGCCGGACCGAGCCGCGGGGTGCGGACCAGCTGGCCGCGGACCGCGGGTCAGTGGGAAGCCAAAAGGACCGAGGTTGCGTGAGCCTCCTCGGCCGGCCGCCCTGCTCTCCTGCCAGGCCGCTGCACGGCTTCCACCTCCCGCAGTGCCGTCCCACGACCTCTCCTCTGATGTGCAGCCTTGCTCGCACTGCCACGCTTTATCTGTTGTCTCAGTCAACTGTTTCCTTCACTTAGCGTTCTCCAGCTTGTCTTTGTATCACAACTGTCTGTTTCCTCCCTCCTATTTCTTTATTCCAGCTGCAGAATAACGAGAAGGCTCTGACGAGACCTTATCTTGGCCTTTGAATATATAAAGGGGGCTTACAAGAAAGACCTTTTTGCCAAGGCCTGTAGTGACAGGACAAAGGACAATGGTTTTAAATTGAAAAAGCATTGATTTAGATTGGACATATTTTTTTTTTTTTTACCATGAGATGTTGGAGCAGGTTGCCCAGAGAAGTTGTGGGTGCCTCATTATTGGAAGTGTTCAAGGTCAGGTTGTATGGGGCTTTGAACAACCTGATCTAGTGAAAGATGCTCCTGCCTGTGGCAGGGCTAGATGATCTTTGAAAGGCCCTTCCAACCCAAATCATTCCATGATTTCCAAATTCCAGCACCTGACACTATGGGAGCACATTCCCAAAATGCTCTATAAATGAGGAATTGTGGCTCTTTTGATGAAAGAAAATTCAGAATGCCTAGGAAGAAGAGAAAAAAATTTGTCAAAAGGTAGGAAAGAAGCCTTGGTTTTCATGAGACTTCCATGTGGTTGAGTCACATCATTTGGAAGCAGTGAGTCAATCAAGAGGAAGTACACACCTACTTTTCGTTCAGGATGTAAAGGTTTGCAGAACCTGAACTGACACTTGTCTCTGTACTCTTCAATACTGACATAAATACTGATTTAAAAATTGACTATGATTGTTAAATAATTTGAGCTAAATGCCCGTGTTTTCCACAGTTACTCACAGCAGAAGAAACAAAATACTTCTTTTGTGCTTTGGTGCCCTTGAACAAACTTAGCACAACTTTTTTTTTCTGTCCTGATACGTCAGGAAAACTGTTCTGTTGTCCCCACTGTGCATGTTGAGTTGTTTTCTGATTTATTCTCAGTCTCTCTTAAATGGTTCTGTCTCATAATTGTTCTGCAGACTTATACCCTAATGCTGCTTCATTGAGATAAGTATTGTTGACCAGAAGAATTAACCACTGCAAGAGAGAAGCTAAATTGTGTAAATAAGAAAATGTGTTCTATGAGATGGAAAAACAAGAGGAAAGATCAGTAAACTATATACCCATAGAGTGTCTGGTAGAGTCACCTGGAGGAGGAGAAACCCAATGCAAAAGAAGATGATGATTCTAGGACAGGACACCACCAATCTCACAGAGGGTGGAGACACAAAAGAAGTGGGCATGAAAAAGGAAGAGGACGGATAGTTGTTCACAGATGTGGTTTTTCTGTTGCTCAGAAGGAATTCTGTATCTTTGGAGTGGCGTGGCTGGAAGGAGGTGGAAATGAAGCCCTAAGGAAAGGAAAAGCTGTAAAGATGGCCAGAGATGTGTTGCTGAAAGCTTTCAGAGATAATACAGAAGTGAGCATCATCAGAATAACAGCAATAAAAGGCAGGAGGGTAACAGCAGCATGGTTTGCTGTGAATAATTTATAGGGGTTTAATTAATACCCCAAATAATTTATAATAAGGGTTTTAATAATAAACCACCAAGTGAGCAAATTTGCATTAAGTGATGTTAATCACATCTTGTAGGCATGCTTTTAAAGTCTTTTCTTCCCTAAAGGAAAGATTGATTCTCATTGTTGACCATTCAGAAATCTTAAACTAAAAGTAATCTTTTCACAAAATAATCCTTTTCTTAGTGAGAAGAATACACTATATATCCACACAAGCAGTTCTGTAAGTTAACATGCATTTAATTATTTAACCCACGTAGATTTTCAATGTCATGACTTTGTAAACTGTTGTATCACTTCCTATTTATTAAATAATTCCTTTGTTTATGCCAGACTTGGCAAAATGTTTGTGGAATTGGAATAGTGGAAAAGGAAAAAAAATAGAATTTTTAATTTGTCTTTTAAGTGAATTATGATGAACAGATCTAAGTAATGCTTTATGTTTAAAGTTTGAGATGTTTATTAAATGAAGCTTAAGAAACCAAGATGATAATTGTAATAAATCTCACACCTAATGATTATTCAGATTGGAAGGGCAAAGTAAACTTTCTGGCATTAATATTTTCTATGTTTGTAGTTGATTTTCTTGAAGACATTGGCAACAGATAGACCATGCTTCAACTTATTTTTTAATGTAATATAAGCCACATTATTTTACAGATTACTGTAAAGCTGGGCTTTAAAATTGTTGTTGATCTTTTCATGCATACCCTTAAATAGGGTTAACTGGGGGAAAAAATTATAGTTGATTTTCTTGAAGACATTGGCAACAGATAGACCATGCTTCAACTTATTTTTTAATGTAATATAAGCCAAATTATTTTACAGATTACTGTAAATCTGGGCTTTAAAATTGTTGTCGATCTTTTCATGCGTACTTTAAATAGGGTTAACTGGGGGAAAAAAATTACACTCAGATTAAAACAAAATTAATATATTTCTAGTTAAAAAAAAACAAAAACAAAAACAAAAACAAAAAAATCAAATCCAAACAAGCCAGCACCACAAAGAAGGAATTTATTCACAGCATGGCTGGCTGCTTATGGTATCACACCATTCCCTTCCCAGGCTCTCCCCCATTTCAACTGCTCCGTGCCCTCCACTATGTTGACAAATAACATGCAGCCTTCTAGTTCCCAACCCAAATTGTCTTGTTATCAAGATAAAGCCTTACAGAGGGACTGGGTCACCGACACCAGCTTTATGTTAGCTCCCCAAATTCTTCTTTTCTCTCCTCCTCCTTTGAAATTCTGTACAGACCCCTCTGTCTTTCATTTTAGCAAGCCCCAGTCTGTGGTGGTTTGCCATGGTCCCCAGGGTATGATCCATCACAGGTTTGTGGCCATCAGCTGCATTCAGCTTTGGCTTCCACGTTTCATAGACTTTGAAAAATAATAGCCTTCAAACCAGTTGCCCCTTTTTTGTTTCTGTTGATGGAGAATTTTCTACCTACTGCAGTTCTGCTGGTTGTGTTGGTAGGTGGCCTGCTGGTTCCCTGTAGACTTACATGTCTCATCTCCTTTGGGACTACGAAGTGATGCAAGGGTTGAGGCTTTTTGTTTTGGCATGGCCCTATCTGTTCAGATATACTAACTGGTTACTGCTACTACTTTGTCCTTACCTCCAGGTTTTTGTCCTGGGTTTATACCCATCTTCTGCCCTGTGTTGGTTTGCTGAAACTGCTGTGCTAGGTGATTACTGATGTAGCTATCTCATCCTTAAATACAGATGTTGCTCATCTGTGCATAGCATTTTGAGTCTGCTGCTGCAGAAGGCACCCTAGCTGATGAACTTCTGTGAATCAATAAAGCCATGATTCTAAGAATCAATGAAGTTGATTTCTTACCTAAACTGGGAGCAGATCCTAAGGTAGCTGAGCACAGCCAGAGTTGTACTGATAGTTCTGTAAGGAGGTCAGTGTGTTCAAATGTATTTGCTTGTGACTACTGTTGTGTGTGTTGGCACTTCTATTTCAAGGCTTCTGTCTCCACTGGAGAACCTGGGACTGCATCCCACTACGTCTTTTTGTTGAATAAATAAAGAGAAGGAATGGGTGGTGAAAG
>NW_008624222.1:0-13454 GCF_000691845.1 Merops nubicus | reverse complement strand
GCGAGTGTGTGGAGGTGGAAGTCGCTGTTTCCGCGGATGCGACGCTTTATTTAGGAGTTTAATTAGGCGTTTTAACGCAATTGTGGGTCGTGGCTTCCCCAAACCCATCGTGCCGTCTTCCCTCCTCCGCGCCGAGGCCTCCCCGCTGCCCTGGAGGTGTTCCAGCACCTGAGGCCACGGCTGTGCACGTTGTCTGAAGCCAGCGTGGAGGCCTCAGGTACTGTAACCAAAGCTGAGTTGCCTGCTGGTGCTTCCCACAGCTCTACAGCCCCGGCCTTCAAGGGGATGGTTTCGATTGGGTGACCAGGTTGGGATGGAGATAAAATCACAGAATCATTTAGGTTGGCAAGGACCCTTAAGGTCATAGAGTCCAACCATAAACCTAATGCTGCCAAATCCACCACTGATTCATGTCCCACAGCACCACCTCTACATTTCTTTTAAATCTCTCCAGGATGGTCACTCTCACAACTTCCTTTGGGCAACCTGGTCCAGGGCCTGACTGCCCTTTTGGTGAAAAAAATTTCCACAATGTCCAACCTAAACCTCCCCTGGCACAACTTGAGGCCTTTTCCTCTTGTCAGAACACTTGTTCTCTGGGAGAAGAAACCAATCCCCACCTTGCTCCAACCTCCTTTCAGGGAGCTGTAGAGAGTGAGAAAGTCTCCCCTGAGCATCCTTTTCTCCAGGCTAAACAACCCCTGCTCCCGCAGCTACTCTTCATAAGCCTTATGGTCTAGGTCCCTCATCAGTTTCATTGCCCTTCTTTGGACGTGCTCCAGCATCTCAATGTCTTTCCAGGGGTGAGGGGCCTAAAACTGAACCCAGTATTCTAGGTGTGGCCTCACTAGTGACAAAAACAGACAAAAATGTTTCAAGACGATTTTTCAAGAGCTGCAGGACAAGTGGGGTGAAGAATCATGGAAGAGCTAAGAGCTGTGGTGCACTGCAGCTTGGCAGTGGTTAGCTCTAGGTGCTCAGGAAGCCACAAGCTTGTTTTGAACTTGCTGACCAGGAACAGCCATCTCATGGGTCCAGATGTCCCATGATGAAGCAGATCAAAATTTGTGCTAAAATGTCAGGAACATCCTTCTAGTCGCATCTTCTTTTTAACTTGTGGCTTTGCCTCCTCTCCTTGTGAGGCACCAGCACTTCCCTGGACCAGCCTGTCCACCAGAATCTGCGTCCCCCACACTGCCCTTATCTCCTGCCACACTGGCTGCAGCTTGGCTCCTGCCTGTGTCTACCACCACCTCATTTCAGTGTCTTCTACAGCCCTGCTGTGGCCAAATTTACACTGGTGAAGCAGAAGGGGTTGTTGTGTGGGGTGCTGATAAAGGCTTTGCTTTAATTTAGTTGGTCTCCAAAGCCTGTGCTCCCCAGCCACAGCCTGGCATCTCCCCAAGGGTCACCCACACTGGAGCCATCCATGTGCCTGAGCACAAAGGAGGAGATAGGAACCACTGTGCTGGTAGTGAGGGGCTGCTGCTGCCCTGCTCCATGTCCTGTCCCTCCTGGGCACCACAAGCTCACAGGAACATGCCCTGGTGTGAAATGTCACTGCTCAGAATGGGGAGGAGGTGAGGAGGGCTGGGACAGCAGAGCAGAGCCCTGAGATGTGCTGGGGAAAGCTTTGAAGGAGGAGCTACTGTATTTTTATCGTTTCTGTTCAACAGCTTTGGTTTTGCCCAAGGTAAAGCTGTGGTGGGCACTGGGCAGCTCCATTACTGCATTGGTCTTTGTTTCTAAAAATAAAACAGCTGCAGAAGGAAACCCCAAAGAAGAAAGGATTGCTAAATAACACTCATAATACACGTGGAGCACCAGGAGAGAGTACATACAGGGCTTGATCTTGTAGACCTCAATGCTGATGAAAGACACAGGAGCTCAGGACTGCAGCTTTGGGGACATTTCAATAGTTATATGTGGCTTCCCCCAAGAAGCAAGCTCATGGTTTAAATGTGGCCATCCTGATGCTCCTCCAGCACCTGTCTTCTACAGAGAGAGAGCGGTGTGAGCAGGGAGTGAGCTATCCATGCTCTTTCTCAGGAGATCTGGAATGAGTGGTGCCAGGGTTGTAGATGAGACATGGGGTATGGCCATGGGCCTGTAGGGACGATGAGCTCCAGATCCTGATGATCTGCGAGCAGGGAACCACGTCAACCTGAAACACACACTGGCCATAGCCTGCCCTGTAGGGAGCACCCCTTGCCCACCTTCAGCCCCCCAGATCTGAATCCAGGCAGCTGAGCTCACCTTGTGCTCTCTGGGAGAGGTTGGGAAACGACCAAAGGAAGGGGTCGGTTGCTATTTTTGCTCGGTTGGTACGTTGGTACACAGAGCAGGTTTATTTGCTCCAAGAGAAATAAACCCACCCAGCCTTTACGAGCATGGATGTCTGCTCCGTGTCCAGCCGAGCAACACCTGTTCCCTCAGCTGATGTTCCTGTCTGTCCTTGAAACAGGCTTGTGTGGTAGAGAAGCAGCTTTGGGCACATGGGCTTTATGTGGAGCTCTTTTCTTATCTTTTAAACATGATGCATTTGGGACAAGAAAAAGACTTCTCAGCCCAGTGCAGTGTGTGAGCTTTGTTGTGTCCTAGAGAGGTAGATATGTAAGTCTATATATGTATCTCCTTATATCACACCCAACTGAGCATCCACAGCAAACAGCATTTTTAGGACAATATATATGCAGCCACTATACACGTCATCTATCTGTGGCCAGTGAAACACAAAACCCCTTAAAATGCTCATACGTGCACTTCACAGGTCAGGAGATACTCCCACCATCTTTAAGACCTTTCATGGCATATCTGCCAGCCAAGCCACAGAGCAGGTTTTTCCACGGTGTGGTTCTCTCACCAGTGCATGGGGAGCAGTGCTTGCTGTGTGAGCAGGTACCTGCTGTCTGCTCTGCTTATCTGCTGCCATCCCACCCCACAGCTCCTGTCACACTGAGCGAGCTGTGCTCTTCTCTTTGCTGACCTGACACGTACTCACCCCAGCAGTGATGTAAAACACCCTTCTGGGTTTGATCCTCTGACTCACTGTGCTCCTTCCAGCTCCTGCAAAGGTCCTACCAAAAAAACCTTCCTTCAATGCATGGCCTTGAGTTCCCCCTGAATAAAGCGGGCCCACCAACATGACAAAGGTGGCTGCAGGTGGGAAGCTCGGTCTCTGGGACCAAGACCTTGCAGCCTTGCTGTTGTTCTTCCAAAGTGTGGGTCTGTGTGAGCCTCCACCTCCCAGGAGGCCCTGTACAGCAGGGTATGAGCGAGGTGGGTCACCATCAGGTCTGAGGTACTTCAGTATCTCTGCTGGACTCTGTCCCTGCAGCTGGCAAGGTAGCTGAGAGCAGCTGAAGGTCGTTCTCTCTGCACACCCACGTTAAAAGGAGGGAGCAGGATGCTGAGCTGGACGGCTCTTAGGTTGGGGGGGTCTTAGCTGATGACCATGGCCCTGGGCTGGAACAAGCTCTCTTGGGTGAAGACATATGCCCATTCTTTTTCCCCACAGCTCAGCTCCTTCAGCCTCATCCTACCTCTTCCTCATCCCTTTGCTGTCCCCTCACAGGTGCCACACCAGCTCAGTTCCTCCCATTTCCTCTTCAGGCCATGCAAATCTGGTGGCAAGGATTAACAAGCCTGATTGAAGAACAGCAAACACAAGAGCAAGAGGGAATGTTCTTTGGAAATCTTTCACCTCACAGGCACGTGTAACTCTAAAAACACTGAAGAAACAGTAATTATTGTCATAAATATGAGTGGGAAACGAGATAAAATTTAGCTGACAGGGCAGGTCATGTCAGAGTAACCTGCCTGTGTCTTTTGCTGAGAACTGCTTTTCAAAACTAGGCAAAATGGAAAGTTTAGTACAAGCACCATTAACACGGGTGAGAACAGAGTGAAAGGAGAGCAGAGCAGATGGTGCCAGGTGGGGAGGTCTGGAGCTTGGTGGAGTTTCCCAAGGTCAGTCCTGGTGTCTGGTCAGAGTTTCTCCTGGCATGATGCGAGTGCAGGAAGGCAGGTCAGCACTGCTCAGAGAGGCAGGCGTGCCTGGAAGGAGCAGGATGGGAGCTCACTGACTAGAACCACTGGAGGAGAGGAGGGGTGGGATGAGACTTGTTCACCAGGTGAGACAGAGCACACAGTGGCTATCGAGCCCAAACAGGCAATAATTCTGTGATAAAATCTGGTGACGTTATTTATCATGTAGATCCCTTTCTTCAAAGGTGAGTGTTTAAGCCTGAGAGTGTCCAGCCCACCTTAGAAACTGTAGTCCTGTACCTGAAACCATCTCACATCCTCCTCGTTTGTCAAGCTGATGGTGCCTGCTGCAACCATAAAAGATGCTGATACTGTCTTGAATATCATATTTGTTTTGCAAAGGCCATCTGGCTGCATTTCTTCATTATTTGAGTAAGCAGTGACACCAGCAATGATGCCTTACCCCAAAAATGGCCTGTGCTGGAAGGGTAAATGATTTGAGGGGCAGGAACGAGCCATATGAGCATTCAGTAGTCTGGGCTGTGTATCCAGGATGTGCATCACTTTGTGAGATCTCTCAACTCTTCACTAAGATGAAGAAACTTGCTGTTGAGGATCCTGGGAGACAGCAAGCAGATGGTCTCCCATGTTGTCTACTCCTCTAGGTCACCGACTGACCAGGCACCCACACACTTCTGCAGCTCAGGGTTTCAGCTCTGGGTTTCCCACCCAGTGATGACCTCTGCAAGGACAGCTCTCTGCCAAGGTCCACAGACCTGCTCCCCATATGCAGGTAGGGAGTTCAGTGCCAGGCAGGATCAGGCCAAGATGATGCAAAGCCAACAAGCCAAGGGCAAGTCATCAGCTCCTGCCCTGGTTCTGATGCACGGCAAGAGCCAAAGGAAGCCCAGCCCCTGGACTGGCTTGGACCTGTCAGAGGATGATGCTTCCCAGGTTGACTTACTCTTGGCTTCTGCCACACTCTGGGGCCAGGGACAGCACCCAGCCTGGGGGATGCCATGTGCCTCCATGTCATTTGGGAACCTGCAGCCACAAAACTGCTCACACTCTTACCTTTTTGGCCTCAGACCACACCCTTTTTCTCACTTCAGAGCAGCACTCCGCTCAGCCCGTGCCTAGCCATGCAGGCTGCCTGCCATCTGGCACAAGCAGGACCACGTAGAGTTAAATAAATGTTAAATACACACTAATACCATGTGACAGCTAGCAAAAGGCAATGACTTCGAGCTTGGAGAGTCTGGTTATGTAAACAACATTCTGAAATTAATATTTACCTTTTAAAACAAACAGATATTTGGGGTGTTTTGTAGTCTTTCTGCCTAGCAGATGCCAAGAACAACAGCTTGGTACTGCGGGGAATTGGCTTGATAGCTCAGGGGACAGTAAACTCCCCACCAGCCTCCAGACTGTGAGGTCAGAGCCAGTTCCTTGCTTTTCAGGCAGATAAATTCACACAAGCACCAGATTAATCTTTGCTCGGGGCCTCTGACCTCTAATGAGGAGCGGGAGCTGCCCCCGTGTTGCAGCCGGGGAATGGGGATTCGAGCGGCAGATGGGCTGGAGGACGAAGGGTTTGGGGATGCTGGGAGCAGCCACTCGTCCAGAGGGGCTCTGGGGAGGCAGAAGGGCTGTCCCGTGGTGGGAAGTGCTGCTTGGGCAGCAGCATCACCTCCAGCCCGGCCCGCCCTGATCAGTTTGCAAATCTCAGTGAAGGCCCCATCAGAGTACAGCCAGGCTCACTGCACACCCCTGGGGTGCCCCTGTCTTCTGCTGCTCCTCCACTAAGAGCTCTTGTGGCCATCTCCATTCTCATGTGAGCACCCAGCACTTTTCTGGGGTTTGCAAATTTTCCAGCAGTGGGACATGTGTGCCTAACAGATACAAAGCAGAGGTCAGCTGCCATCCTGGAGGTGTTTAGGATCTCAGTTAAATAGGGGATGAGTGGGGGCAGGGGTCGGAGGCCAATTTCAGCTTTAATAGGACATCTTTTGCAGGTGTCTGAACCAGAATTAACTTTAGATGCATCTTGCAGCTCACCACTTCTGCCATCACCCAGAGTCTGACTTTATTTCACCCCTCTGCTCCTAACACACCTGCTCGGCTTCATCCCTGGCATTGTGCTTTCATCCTCTTCCTCCCAGCTGGGGAAGGCTCTTCCCAGTTGGCTGTGGGGCTTATCACCTCCCAGATCCCGTGTCTGGCTGTGGGCACACTCATCCCACCCAGCAGCTCATGGGGGTGTTTGGGCTGTTGTGGCTCTGTGGGGATCACGCTCACAGCCACCACATCCCTGTCCCAGTTTCCTGTTTGGGATTTTCAGCTCCCCCCAGCAGATTCTCAGTGAATTTTTCAGCCTCCTCTGAAAGGGGAGAGTAGGGGCACAGGGAGCCAGCGGGGCTGGGGGTGGGTCAAGACTCAGAGCGGAGCCAGGGATCTCAAATCCAACCCTCCAGGACACGCTGACCCCATGAGCTCACGTCACGCCCCACCCCAGGGGACACGGGGCAGCCACCTGCTCCTCGCCTGCTGTGCAGCTGCCGGTGTGGGGTGACAAAGTGACACCCGCTTTCGGAGGCTGTTCCCGGCCAGGTACAGCAGAGTAAACCCATTAATGGCAGCAGCACAGGGCGGGCCGGGGCCAGGAGGGTGTGGGGAGCCTCTGTTACCCCTGTAAAACAAAACCCAGCAATGACACTGGTGTGGCTGCGAGTGGGGCCCCTCTGTGGGTAGTGTGTGGGGGGGTACGGGTGGACAGGGGGATGAGACTGATTAAACAGATGACACCCCAAAAGTGATGTCCAGCCCAACTGAGCACACCAAACCACACAAGCTATAGGATGTTCAGGTGCCAGTGAAGGACTGCACCCAGCCTGGAGTGCTCAGGGTTTCCAGAGTGCTGAAAAAAATAGCATATTTGAGTAAGGGTTCCTGTTGAATACCTCTTTCTTTTGAAATCTAAACTTCTTTGCATTTAAACCACTGATGATGTATGTCAGGGCTTGCAGTCATGGTGGTTTCAAACACAACAGCGAGTGGTAAGTGATGCATCTGTGATGCCAAAGTGGAACAGGGAACCTGCAGCTCTTTGCAGGGCACTGGGGCTGGCTGATGCTTTGACAGCAACCGCCTCGTCACGAAGGGCTCTTGGGCTGGTTTCTGACTTTGCTCCCTTCAGTTAGTTCAGTTCACTCATGAGGTCAGCCAAAGTTGAGGTGGGGAAAGCAGAGGAGTTTATCCTATGGAGTGACAAGTTCAGGCTAAAGCTGGGAGGATGAAACTGTTGCCTGGACGTCTTGGGGGACGTGGTGACTGGTCTGGGGGATGCCATCAGTCCTCCCCCTTCCTGCACCAGGTCCAGCTCTGGAGGGAGTGCCCAAAACACACTTGTGTCTCATGTTTGCACTACACCTCAGCATCCCCTTACTAATTAAAACCGATTGGTGATGATGTTCAGTGCATGGTAATCAAGTGCCAATTTTCCCTAAATAGTGCTTGATGAGACAAACCCTGAATCTCTCCTATTAAAATGAACGGGTTAGTTGCATTTTTTTAAACCAAGACTCCAAATAAGCAGACTCAAATAATCCTCTCTAGATTGGAAAAAAAAAAAAATTAGGGGAGTTTTGAGGAAGAGCCACACCCTTCTATGAACAGGCATGTTTTCAGACTTGGGAACAGGAATCAGTCTTTCTTCAGTGAAATAACTGCAGAGTTTGGTTAGGGGTGATGGTTTAGAGCAAGTTTTCCTGCTAGGTGATTTCGATCACAGACTTTAATCCCTTTGCCCTGCCTGTTTGCAGCTTGACAAAGGGGTTTGACTGAGGATTTGTACACCCTGGGGTTTCTAAGAAATATCTCTATAATGTAGAAGAGTAATAAAATAAATATTTATTTGAGAATATGTAGAAAGCATAAAAAAAAACCAAAAACATGTAAATATAAAAAAAAGTATTCTATAGAATAGACAAGAAATACTTCGTTTCTTATCTGAACAAAACCAGAGAGCATCAGTTCTGTTATGTGTAGCAAGGGTTGGAAATGGCAGAGCAGACTGAGGGGTTTTGCTGGGCGTGCTGGGATGGGCAGAATTCCCCCAGGCCATGCCCCTGCTCCACCACCACTCCTGTCCATCCGGGGTGCAGCTGGTGAGATCTCATCTAGAAACTGGTGCGTTGGGTGTGGGGTTCCCAGATGCCACCAGAGTGGCCACTGTGCCACTGGGACTCCTTCCAGACCCACCCTGGGGTTGCTGAGCCCAAAATAAGACCTGCTGGAGTGAGCAGCCGTGGTTTTGGCTTCACAGACGTGTGTGTGTGAGTGTGAAATGACACCCGGGCGTGCTCCTCCTGCCCTGCCCCATCGCCTAGCTCTGCCCAGCCCTGCTGCTGGCTCTTGGTGGGTCCCCTCGGCAAAGAGGCTGCAGGTGTCAGTGAGTCCTTCATCCAATTTGGTCACGGCTTTTTTTTAATAAGTTTTAGAAGGAAAGAAACAAACAAACAAAAATAATCCAGGACTGCTAGGGAATTAAAACCAGGCATCACATCTAAGCCTTGAACGCAGCCTTCTCTCCCAGCCGTCTCCTGCCCAAGTCCCTGCAGGCTGGGGCTTGCTGCTCTCAGCTGCCAGGCAATGTGGCACGGAGCAGAGGGGACATTTCAGCTGGGCAATGTCCTGTGTTAATTTGGATAGAGTTACATTTTGGAAAAGATGAGGGAACAAGCATGTGACATTTTCGTTCTGAACTCAGGCTTCATGTTATGTGATAAGCCACAGAGCTGGAGATCAACAGAAATGGAAATAATGAATTTCACTGTTACTGACTTTAAAAAAAAAAAAAAAACATTAAATGACAAATTCTGAAATGTCATGATTTTTCCTGCTGTTCAGCACAAAAAACAGTCTGGAAGTGTCAGCATTTGAGCCCCCATCAGCCCTGCAAGCCTGGATGGCTCCCGAGGCTCTGGCGGGTCCGTGGCTAGTTCCCTCTTTGCCTTGGCTTCCTTAGAGAGGCCCTGGCTGCACACCACGGGCTGCATGAGGCCATCAGCCTCGCTGGGGTCTCAGTGGCAACTGGGGCTCTGCCCAAAGCACCAGGAGGGCGATGGGGTTTTTTTGGCAGGTTTTTTCCTCGGGGCTGGACCACCTGCCCCGGTCACCGCTGCGGTACCTGCCCCAGGTTGAGGCTTTGCCTGGCAGAGCCAGACTGGCGGGTGGCACGGGGTGCCCTGGGAGCAGCCAGCTCCAGCAGGGAGTGGTGGGGAGCACAGAGCCCATATCAGCAATGGTTTCCTGACAAACAGTGCGGCTCATTGTCTGTTCTCATTTATAAACTGCTCCACACCAGCCATCTGATATCCATTATTACAATTACAAACAACCCACAGTAACTCTCCAGCTGGTCAGCTCCATCCTAACAGCACTGCAGCCATTCAAGGATGCCATATGGTACCAGAGTTTCCAAAGCAGCATTGTCAATCAGCCTTATTAATTTCTGAGTTCGTTTCTTTTCCTTTTAGGGATATATATTTTTTTTTCTTTCTATATAAGACAGAGACACTTCTCTGGCCTTAATTTGGAATATGCAGCTTGACAGAATAATTGAAACATCTACATCTACAAGGCAGCTGGCAGGGAAAGGAAGAGCCTGAACTCTGTGAGCAGCCCCACAAGCAATGGTGCTCATGCAAGACCTCTGAGTGTCTCTTACCATATATACCACAGTGCGTGCCATGAGAATATTAAAAAACCATTAGATCTGGAGTGCTGGACGTAGTTGGCATTTTTACTGCAGATGAAGGTTGCTAATGGCCATTTCTCTTTGATCTCTGAGCCTCCTTTGAGCTGTATTTATTTTTTCCCCAACATTTGGGAGCCTCCAGGTGGTAGCATTGGAGACAGTTGCAGATACTGAGATGCAGCCAGCTCTGCCCGTGCCTGTCCTGTGGCAAGTGGGCACCCAGGCACGCCCCCAGTGCTGCTTGATGTGGTCTGTGCTGCTGCTGTTGGGTGGACCCTCCCTTTGGGGTGATTTATGAAGGAAGAGACACTTTTGTGCTGGGCTACTTCCACCTGGCACAATTGCAAGTGTCTGTTGCTGTGCTGTTGCAGCTAGCAGTGAGGCCAAGGGTTGTGTCTAGCGTGGGTGCAGGCACTGGATGTGGCCACTTCCAGCCCTGCAAACCCATCAAATTGTGGTGACCAGGCACTGCATCTTCTGCATTCACAGCAGCCAGCTGCCTGGACTGGTGAGGTTTATTTCTGGCTTTGATTTTGTATTTTAAAGCAAAACCAGCAATCACCAAGGGGTGGTTTCTTCTCTTGGCTTGAGGGGGCTGGATTTTGTGATTCTGAAATGCTCAGCCCCAGCTAAAGCTCAGCACCTGTGCTGCAGCAGGAACTGCCTTCCCCTGGGGTGGGATAGAAGCGATGGGGGGAACAGAGAAGGAGACCTGTCAGGATGAGCCACCAGCAGTGTGGCACCCTTGAACTGTCCCCATGAAAATATCTCAGCATACTTCACCTCTCCCCATTTGACTGTGTGGTGTTTGTGTCCCAGAGTGAAAGCTGCCTGTCAGGCCATGGGTGCTTCCAGCAGCATCCCCAAAAGCTCTGAGCTGCAGGTACCCACACTTGGAGGACTGGCAGAGGTACTCAACATGCAGTTTTGCTCCCGGCTGCAATACGTGGCCAGGGAAATAGAACCATGGAGTCATAGAATGGCTTAGGTTGGAAGGAACCCTAGAGATCATCAGATCCAGATCCTCTAAATAAGAAGCAGCCTGACAAGAGAGAGGAACATCCAGGAGCTCTGTGCAACGTGGAGGGTGAAAGTGGCACATTTTGGGGCTGTGTATTTTGCAGATCACATGGGGTTATGCAAAACCTCTTTGTTCATCTTCCCATTGAGGGCAAAGAGCTCTGTGGGGCCAGGACAGTTTTGGTGGGGAGCAGAATCTGCAGCTGCATAGATGGTGACACCAGGGCTTCAGGCACCAGAAGAGGACTGCCTACAGTCCCTATGGGCATTTCCCACTTTGCTTTTAGCTCTTTGGAGGCAGGTCCCAGCCCTGGGGAGCCCAGTGAAGATCCAGCACCAAGCTACAGCCTACTCCAGCCCTTCCAGGGCCTTTGCTTACACAAGCAGTGGCCAATTTCCACCTCTGTAGGGAAGTGCTGGGAACATCTCAGCTGCCTCCAGCAGCATCTCCTCAATGATGGCCATTTGCTAGTATGCAATATTCACTGCTGCAGGTGCCTCCCCCCATGAAAAGTGCAGTTTGTGGCACTTCTGCCTATGCTGGCTCCTTGGCATGGGCTGTGAGCCCTTTTCACACAGTTATTCCTTACTGCCAACATTTTTGTTCTAACCAATGGACACACTTTCAAGGGTACATTGAACTGGGTGGATTGTTTGATTTATTTCTGGGTATGATCTCAAAACACCATCTTCTGTTGCTGTTTTGCACTTCTTTGTCTCCCAGTGCTGAGCCTTGGTCACTGGAGCCATGATTTGGTGCCCAGCTTGCACACTGTGGGGATGCCACAGCACACAGGTACTCTCCCAGTGTACCTGGACTGAGCTGGGTGCTGTGTGGGACCTGATCTCCACTGGCCATAGCTCATTGTGCTGTGATCTCTGGGCAGCAGCCTGAAGATGTCCCTGGTATCTGGTTCATGTGGGCTGGGCTTATGTCACTGTGGGAGTTTTCATCTGGCTTTCCCCTGGCCCTCTGCCCCTCTCTGGTGTGCAGATGGAGAAGGTTTCTCAGCCCTGCTCAACACGAGCATCAGCTGAAGCTCACTCCTCTGCCACTTTGCTGCTGCTCTGAGTTTAGCTTTGTGCTGCATCCACAGCAGGTTGGTGCCACACTCCATCCT
Source organism: Merops nubicus (assembly GCF_000691845.1). Classification (NCBI taxonomy): domain Eukaryota; kingdom Metazoa; phylum Chordata; class Aves; order Coraciiformes; family Meropidae; genus Merops; species Merops nubicus. Next base: position 1,568 of record NW_008624222.1, on the reverse strand, counting down.
CCCAGTCCTTGCTCTTCTCCTTGCCTGGGTGTCCAGGGCTTTCCAGGAGGGCTGGGACTGGGTACAGTCCCCAGTGGCAATGGGCAGGACCCCTTTTGTCTCCTCATCTTACCACTCTCCCTTCGTGCTGCCCACAACCCCCAGCAGAGCTCTTCCACTCACAGCCTTTCCCCGCAGGGCACACAGGCCTCCCTTTGCTGCTGCTTACACCTTTTCCTTTGCCTTTCAGATTTTGTGACAGTTTGCTTGACTTTCCCCTGGCTTTCATCCTCTGTTCCTCAGTGCACTATCCCACGCCTTCTGCAGGAGCCTGCTCCCTTGTGCTGCATCTCTCCCTTGCTGTGGCCACGGGGACATCTGAGCCTCCATGGAGCAGCCCCCTACGCCTCTCCCTCATCCTAACCTGGCACAAACAAGTTTGTCGTTCAAGATGTGATAGTGCTGTGAGTCAGGCAGTTTGCAGAGCTTGGCACTGTGCAGCTCTGCTGGTTCCCCAGATTCTCAGTGACACTTGTTCAGAGGAGCCATCAGGGCCACAACATTTCTTGTGGGTTGGGAGAGTCTCCAGGATCTCATGTGGGTCCTTCCAGCCCACCACCACAGAGGCTCATGCTGCAGGGCCATCTGCTGCCCTTTAACTGTCCCGAAGCAGAAAGCTGCTGCTCTTCAGTTTGTTTGCCTTTTTCCCTGGCCCTGGTGGAATTCTGCGGTTACCACGCTGCTCCCTGAAGAGTGTCCAGTTGCTAAACCCGTGCTCTTTCATGTCTCTGCCCAGCTCTGAGGCTCTGGGATCTGCACCATTGCTGTTGCTTTTGCTTGAGGGCTGTTGGTGTTTTTTTCCCCCACAATTTTTGATTTTGTGGGATTTTGCTGTTTTCTTAGCATTCTTCAGTTATGATTTCACATACCTCCTGGAGCTGACTCACAACTGACACCATCTTCTCTCTGTGTTGGAGAGGAAGCCAAGCCAACATGACTTTCTGGTCTTATTCCTCCCTCTGCCTACACGGTTCCTTCTCCTCCTCCAGTCCTTCCTGATGAGCATGGTTCCCCACATGCCAACACTTCCTAGGGACACCTCATCACAAGCATGGTGCACACCTTGCTTCATGCAGCACATGGCCATCATTCTCTGGGTGAGTCCTGGCATCACCCATGGCCACCTCTGCCAACAATCCCAGGGCTCAGAGCACAGGCTGGGCAGTAGAAGCCTCCATGTGAGCGTTAGCACCCCTCCCATCATTGCAATGGCAATATATGCTAAGACTGATGGAGGAGAGAATGTTTCCCCTTTTTCCCCCAAATCTTTGAGGGCATTGGAGGAAAATAAAACCCTGCTCTGCCAGCTGCTCTGCCCTGGCACAGTTACCTGGGACTGCCTGCACAAGGGATGGGAAGGGAAGTGGGCAAGCACCAATGCAACACCCTCAGCCCCATAGCATGATGCCAGGTCAGCATTTCCTCCAGAGCCTGGCCCACACCAGCTTTCCAAGAAACGCCGGAGCTGGAGAAAAACCCAACCTCAACTTTTTTTTTATTATTTTTAAAATATTTTTTCTATTTTTTTT
>NW_008624221.1:24218-24871 GCF_000691845.1 Merops nubicus | reverse complement strand
TGTTGTTGCCATGAACCTTATCCCCAAATCACAGCATCTCATGGTGACGCCAAGGACAGGCAGCAGACTCTGTGCCATGCACAGAGGACACAGGGCTGACCCTCCTGCACTCAAACCCAGACTGGCACATCCAGGAGGGGAGCCTGGAAGGTGAATTTTGTCAAGCTCCCTGCACAGTCTCCTTCTGAGGGAGGGGTATTCTTCTGCTGCTGATTGGCCCATCTAGGGAGGATATTATCATCAATGGTCAAACCAGCAGCCAAAGTCCTCCCTCCACTCTTAAATCACATACCAAAGACCCAAGGTGGCCCACCACTGGAGGAATGAATAGACCAATGTACTCACAGCACATGAGGCAGCAGAGAAGGGAGCAAGTCGATTCCAAAACCAGGCCATGGGGGAAGGAAGGACCCAAACAATCAGTCCAATCAAATTGCCAGGAGAGAGACTCATGATCTTCTTGTGCCATCCTGGAAACTCCACTTGCTATGAAGTCAGGGAGCTCTTTCAATAACCAGAACACCCAAACAGCTCATTCACCATACAAGCAGCCACCCAACTGCCCTGCAAGCAGGGTCAACTCTTATAGAGGTGGCTTCTTGCCCCACCTCCAAGTGAAAGTGGAAGGTGGGGGCACCCGGTGGGGATCTCCT